>NC_134786.1:14901092-14918592 GCF_046742065.1 Oratosquilla oratoria | reverse complement strand
GACGGACGTCGGTGAGGTTCATCTCCCTCCCCCCCTCCCCTCCCTCCCCCCCTCCCCGTCTTCAAAACCTATCAATTCCTTCACAATCGTTTTCAGCCTGAGCGGCTGGCACTCGATCTCAGAACCAAATCTCAGATCTCTGCCAACGAATTTCTTTCTCGTATCTTTATATATAAAAAGCTAACAACCGACGACTGTTCCCTTCCCCACGAATGACAAAGAAACGGAGCCATGTCGACACGACACAGACATATTCCAGCATTTCTTCCCAGAGAGAGCTCTAGGAAATCACGAGGACCGTTGCCGGTAGTCGCGGGGATGCGGGTTTCTCTTTAATGAGGCACAAGGCATCACTAATTTATATAGTTATAGACAGAAACATAACTCGAGGGAAAGCTGCAAATTATGATAAGAAAAAATCGACTTAAAGATCATAGGCGAGAAGAAAAACCGAAAACTATAAATTAAAGCAGTTATTAGACTAAGAACGACGAGAAGGATGTATTTTAGACGTGGCGAGGCTACCTCACTGAAAAATTAGTTATGAAAAAAAATAGAAAACTAGAAATAGTAGGAAAATAAGAAATATAAACTAAATGTAGGGACAAGAATGAGAAAAACGGAAAAAGAAGGAATATTGACTTAGGAAAAGCTAAGTGAAAAAAAAATTGTGATGAAAAGAAATAAGGAATTAGTGATTGTAGGGAAATAGGAAAGACAGCAAAGAAAATAAGAAAAAATATAGAAAGAATAAAAGTCTTTTCTGACGAAAGACGTAGTGTAACACCAGAATCAAGACGACAAAGGGACTAATATATTCCAAAATGTATCAGAAGTGACAGTCTACTAGAATCTTTTGGATGGTCAGCAGTTGTGTTCTTGGCTCTGTAACGACAAACGGATCCTATAAGATGAAGAAAATCGTCTAACGTTAGACTTAATAAATTACTTATGATAAGATCCTCACAGTAGTCGGCAAAGGATTAATTCCTATATCATGTGGGATTTTCTATTTTTATTGCTTTCGGGTTACTCAGTTTTTTGTGGGGGGTTTTCAAGTTAATGGTACGGTTTTATTTAGATAAGAACTTCGTTTTGTAGAGTCTTGTCAACCAAATATAAAAGAGTTTTAAAAGAAAAAAAATTGTCGGATGTTTTCAATATGTTTTTTTTTTCTTTCTTTTTCTTCTTCTTCCTCTTCCTCTTCGTCTTCTTCGTTACAACTATTAGTTATCTATCAGAAAAACCAGGTTTTATTCAAGTTAATGGTACGGTTTTATTCAGATAAGAACTTCGTTTTGTGGAGTCTTGTCAACCAAATATAAAAGTGTTTCAAAAGGAAAAAAAATTGTCGGATGTTTTCAATATGTTTTTATTCTTTTTCTTCTTCTTCTTCTTCCTCTCCTTCTTCGATACAACTAGTAGTTATCAATCAGAAAAACCAGGAAGGACTTCTATTGGGATCAGAATCATTACCTAAGAAATAGTTCTTGCTAAAAAAAAAAAAAAAAAAAAAAAAAAAAAAAAAAAAAAAAAAAAAAAAAAAAAAAAAAAAAAAACGCTGTATACTCTTCGCTGAGACTGAGCATATTTTTGCCTTGATTCTTTGTGGGAGAAAAGATAAAGGAAATAGAAGTCATCCTAGCCCCTTCGTTCCCTCCCATTTAGTTACCTTTTATGACACGCAGAGGATTACAGCGGGAACATTCTTGTCCCCCTTCCACAGAGTGCTAAGGGGAAATGATGACCTGGAGTCATAGAAAGAGTAAAGGAAAGGTTTAATAAAAAAGTTAAAAGTGTTTAAAAAAAAAAAAGAAGATAAAGGTGTTTTAGTATCCGTAGGGATGTCGCTAAACTATCAGAGGAAATTGAATAACTGAGAGTAAATGAAAGGGTCTGTATGTATTATTCGTTCTTTGAAGGACAACATGTCTTTCTCAGTGTTTTTTTTTATATATATTCAACAAGTTTGATAATAACAAATGTGCTCTGATTCTTCACTTTTAGTTAACATTTGCTTCAATGCAAATGAAATCTACATTTCCAGTTTCACAATTCTCTAGCGTGCATGTATCAGATTTATCCATTGACTTTCATCTTTATTAATGGCTTGGCTATCGATTTCAACCGTTGAAATTCAACAAGAGACACACACAATCTAAAACACAACACGAAATGATGGTGATATTTCAAATTATTTTATTCTAGAGAATTGAATAATTTGAAATATCTTTTATGTTTAAATCCAATTTTGGTTACAATTCAGCTTTTCTGATTTCGTTTGTAAAAGATATGACTGGATTTTGAAATATCAAAGCACTTTGGTAATAATGAGGCAGCATCATTTACAAATCTTATACATTTGGATTTGTTAATAATCACATCATTAATTGATCCCACATTTTATGAAAACTGAAAAGAAGTATTGTCTAGACTCCAAAGCATCCATCTCACCATATATCTACAAAGGTTTACAAAGTTTACAAAGGCGGAGCATGCCGACAGGAGACCTTTTGATCCATATCTAGGTCGGATGCAAAAAAAAAAAAAAAAAATCATATCAATGATAAAATAATAAAAACTATAATAATGTAAATAACAAATAAAATACATAAATAAATGTATAGGTATAGTTAAAATAACTAACAAACAGGTAAATAGTAAATAATAAATTGACATATAACTAATAATAAATGAGAATCAGACAGACAAATGCCTTTTCTCTTTCCTACTTGTAAATTTGTTTTATTCAAAGGGTGAATTATTCAATCCTTACGTAAAACCAGTCTGTGACAGCAAAAAAATTGTGGTGACCTGAAGGTTACATAGATTGCAAAATAATAAGTTAAGTAGTTTGTAGAAACATTCAATTGCACGATTCTGAAATTCTGTTGTATCTTTCCTTGCCCCCTGAAACCTACAACTACCGTCTAGGAAAAGGGATTATTCCCATCTGTTCAAAGAAAAAATATTTAGACATTATCCTATCTGCAATGACCAGGAATATTTCATCCCAACGAAAAGTTTGTATCTTTTAACTATAGACATTCTGTGATCTCGACAACTTTATGTGCCATCGTACAACTACCGTCAAGGAAAAGGAATCATTCCCATCTGTTTATAGAAAAAATATTTAGACATTATCCTATCTGCAATGACCAGGAATATTTCATCCCAGCGAAAATTTAATATCTTTTAACTATAGACATTCTGTGACCTTGACAACTTTATGTGCCATCGTACCAAATGTTTTGAAAAGGTAGCGAGTCCTAAAAGACCCTTGCTGTCAGTTATAGACCTACGAAACTCGAGGGAACAGACATTATCCATTCCTTCCTTTATTTATTGGTAGGGGATGTATGTTTTTTCAGCTAAATTTATTGATAAAAGAAAGACAAAAATAAAAGCTCCGTATATTAGGAAGGAAAGAATGAGTGACATTAAGGAAGAGGGATGATGGTGTAAAAATACTGTGTTGAACAAAAGTGTGAAAAAAATTGTCCCGTAAATGGACAAATAGATGAAAATATTTCTTCCTTTACCAAGAATAATTGAAAGAGGCGAGGTTGAACCTACCGTGGATAACCTTTGAGAAGGGGTCCTGATAATATATGAGCGTAGGGCCTACCACAATTGACATTTACTGGATCAATTTATGCAGCGTAACCTTTGATACAAAAAAATAGGGTCATTATACATTTTTAGGCGAGTAGTAGAGCCCATGTGAAGGCAGGGAATAGAAAGAGTGAGTGATTTGAGGTAACGATGGTAATACACCAGGACTGGGTAATGTCACCATGGTTGTTCAACGCATATATGAATAGGATGATGAGCAAGATAAAGACTAGGGCAGGGGTATGAAGTTAGTGAGTGGTAGTGGAGGGAAGTGGGAGATGAGCCAGTTGTTGTTTGCGGATGACACTCCGCTTGCAGGTGAGTCGAAGGAAAGACTGAAGCAGTGGCGAAGTATAGGCGGGTATGTGGGAGGAGATATTTGAAAGTAAATGTGAACAAAAGGTGATAAGATACATAAAAGGAACGATGGTGGTGGTGAGTAGAAGTTAGTTTAGAGGGTGAGAGGCTGAAGTCAATGGAGAGTCTTGGTGACCTCATTTTGCAGGAAATGGAGGTGCAGTAGTGGAGTAAACCACAAAATAATGGAAACGAATAAATGTCTAGGGGAATGGAAAGTGTCATTTGAAATAGATATCTGTGGGTGAATTTAAAGAGATTACAAGAGAGTGATTGTGCCCACTGTATTGTATGTAGTAGAGACTTGGGGAGTGAAGGAGGGACAAAGGAAGAACCTAAACGTGCTTGAGCTGAAGTGTTTGAAATATGTGCTGGAAGTTGCAAGGATGTACAACACAGATGAATTTAAGAATTAATACGTACAAGCTTGAATATAAGTCTCAAACCGATTATACCTGTCAGAACAAGATTGACCTTGTTCCAACATGCGTACGCACTCACACACGCAATTGCACAAACACACGTACACACACGAGCACACACACACACACACACACACACACACACACACACACACACACACACACACACACACACACACACACGACTCGCCGGCGCAGTGGAAGCATTCACGACCGCCACTACGACGATCCGGGTTCTAATCCCGCCCAAGGCTGAAAAAGTTTCAGTACCGCTGCGCTGCGATTCGTTACTCCAACTCTCGTGGGCGGAGAGTTAGGGGTGTGTGCGTGTAATGTCACAACATTACCCATAGATCGGTCATATATGAGAGCTGAGCTCTCTTCCGGGAGGGAAATAGCTATCGATCACAAGTCCAACACGTAATCCAAGACCATGGTGAACCACACACACATGCACAAGCACGCGCACGCACACACACACACACACACACACACACACACACACACACATCACACACATACACACACACACACACACACACACACACACACATCACACACATACACACACACGCACACAAACACACACACGTACACACACGCACGTGCACAAATACACACACACACATACACGTACACACATACACACACACACACGTACACACACAAACCCACAAACACACACACACACACATACACGTACACACACACACGCGCGCGCGCGCGCATGCACACACATACAGAAATATTTGTAGTAGGAAAGGTATTACCTGGGATAAGCAATAGTTTGTGTTGTTTAATTACTTCGTATTTGGAAAATTAATGTATTCTATTCTTTTCTCTTTTTTTTTCTCTTTTTTTTTTCTATCTTGACATAGAATTTCATTACCAATATTGCAATATACTTGGTTCTTGATTCTTAATCTTCAGTGACATAGAGTTTTTCATTATTTTTTCTTATTTTTCCTTCATATAAACGCGACCTCTCCTTTCAAAATATGACCGAAATGCTTTAATCGAAATAACAGTCTCCTTAACTGAACAGGCAATGCATGTTATTAATCACCAATACAACATTCTTCGTTCAGTCACGTACGCTGGTGAGAGGACAGGAGAGGAAATATGTCACTGGAATACAAGAGAAATGCTAAAAGTAAAATATATATATATATATCGGGTAGCCGGGCGCCCATACATCTGAAGTGGTATGAGGGACGCCAAGACAATCTATATGATAATCAACTCGTGCATGTTGACAGCATAACCACCAGCTCCTCCCCGGAGACATACAAGACACTCTCCATAGTACTCTATATGTCTGAATACGTATAGCTCTGTGATGCTCGAATGCATAATGGAATGTTAGAAAACCCTTCCAGTATCCACAGTTTTATACATTTTGGTATTTTCTGCTACGAATATTAGAAATGTCGAGGTTCAGAATCAATCAGTTCAGTTATCTGTTGCTTCCAGATTCACCAATTGGAGGCGCAGCCCACAGTGGCTAGCAACGATCTTCAAAACTGATCTGTTGACTGCGTTGTATCAGTGTGGGTCTGTGAAGGTATCAGTTACCGATGATCAGCTCCCCATGTGTGGAAAAGGGTAAGAAATTCAGTTGAAATGAATAAAAAAGAACTCTTTTGCCCAGTTCGGAGAGAATGTCAGCCATACAGGATAATGGAAATATTACCTATAGTACTTTCACCTGCAGGTATCCGACATTGGTCCTCTGGATTTTTTTTTTTTTTTTTTTTTTTGAAAAAATTAATTATTTGTAACTGAGTGCTCCTGGTATTCGCAATTTTCTAGGTTTCGAAACTTTTCTTTCTAGTTTTTCTTTTCTTTTTAATTCTAAGTTCTCAATCAGTCTGTAGTCACAATTATCAAAAAAGAATTGTCGTTTTTTATTCAATACCATTTCCAGTATTGTTTGTAGTATTTTTCAAAGTCACAGTATAGCGTGATTTGTTAATACTCTTTATTTGTTTCAGAGAAACAATGTTTGATGAGATATCAAATGTTAATTTACTGCAATTGTTCCAATTTATTTATTTCTGGCTCGTTACACAAGCTAACATAGCATATCAAGCTTGATAACCCCATTTGAAGAACTGGGTCAGGATTCATAATCACTGAGTAGAACCCTATACGTTTTATTATTTCATTGTCTCTGAATATATAATAATTTATGTAAAAGATAAAAAGCACCGGAAACAGAAACATATAATTTCATCTCTACGTTTCGAACCCTGTCCAAGGATCATTCTCAGGTGTTACAGTGGAGAAGCAGTTAATCCTCCTTTACATACAAAAAATTAATACATATGGTACACTTGGTGAAGTCACCGCGGGCTGATCTCATTCTCTCGTCATAGTTACCCAAGTGGAGAGGGAGAATGACATTTGGTCACTTAGGTAACTGTGACGGATATATATAAAGATATATAGATATATATATATATATATAGATATATATATATATACATATATATATACATATATATATATATATATATATATATTTTTTTTTTTTTTTTTTTTTTTTTTTTTTTTTTTGTATATAAAGAAGGATAAAATGCCTCTCCATTGTAACTCCTAAGGACGATCCTCGGACACGGCTCGAAACGTCAGGATTAAATTACCTGCTTCTGAGTCCGTTGCTTTTTACTTTTCCCGTCATTGTTCCTGGACTCTAGCTTTTATTCGTACATATAATACTTTATACGTTATAGAATATCTATACAAAATCCTTCCGCTTTTGATATCATATGTAATAGAGCATGGAATCAAAATAATGTATTTGTTTGTATCGGCTACTTTTATGTAAGTAAACATGTCTGTTGTCAGTTCGAATAGATTTTATAAAAAACATGTTAGGTTTATGTCCGATTATTACCAATATTTAGCAGTTGCTCCAAGAAAGTTTCCAGCATATGAAAGAATACGATGAAGATGAAACCTCTCAACATAAAATTATGTAAGAATAAGTAGTTATGCAGATCACTATGCAGATGAGTTCTTTCGTCACGTGACAACACAGTTGTAATAATTCACATGATAAAAATATAAATATATGACACTGACCAAGTACTGCAACACAACAAATATACAAAATAAATCAGGGCATCTCATGGCATTGATGCATATCACGGTATAAAGACTACCAATCGTCGGCAAAAGAAAGAAAGGAATAAATTACGAAAGAGGATAGTCTTTCAAAGAAAACATGAACTCCAGTATGAGAACGTCTGTTCCAGACATATAGCATGCTTGTGTTCCGAGGCAAAACCACAGCTTCGTTCATATCGACCGGTATAGTGCTGCATATAGCTTACTGACAAATTATGCAGTTCTCTGACGTATAAACAAACAGAGAATCGAGACAGAAGGAAGTTAGGTAATAGTTTGCATTGCAAAGGAATTCAACATGACGCATCGCGGTGAAAGGGGAATAGTATTCCGCTTCCATTGCAGCAAGGCATCATGTAGTTTCACATATTGTCACTCTGAATAACAAATAGATAAAGGCACACAATAATGCATTCAGAGTTCTGTCAATAAATGAAAATCAAACTTTAGCACACACACACACGCGCACGCACGCGCGCACACACACACACACACACACACACACACACACACACACACACACACACACACACACACACACACACACACACACACATACATACACACACACACACACACACACACACACACACACACATACACAAACACGTGCACAAGACTGAAATAATTTCATTATCGCTCCACTGCGAGTTGTTACTCCAACTCTAGTGAGCGGGGAGTTGGGGGAGTTTGTGTGTGTAAGGTCACAGCATTACCCATGGATTGGTCATATGTGAGATATGAGCTCTCTTCCGGGAGGGAAATGTCGATCATGAGTCCAGCACGTGATCCAAGACCAGGGTGAATCCCATGTATGTTTATATTCGTGTTTACATACGATATGGACCCAAGTTCTGATGAAAATTTAAATATAGGAATATAGAAAATATAGGTAAATAATACGATGGTGACGCCAATCAACTCTATATATATAAAAAAAGTTGTCTGCAATTGTTATTGGCCCAAAGCAAACGATTGGTTGAGCTGATGATTGTACTCTTCATTGTACTTTACATGGAAGTTGCTGAAGTTCATGAATATGTCGCTGAGCAAACAAATATTATTTGACCTTAGTCATACGCGAATAAACTACTCAACCCTTTGTCAGACCTTCCATATTGCGAAGGATAACAAATGAAGAGCATGCTGACAAGAGACCTTTTGGTCCATAACTAGGTTGGATGCAAAAAATTGTAATAATTATAAATAAATAAATAAATGAATAAATTATATAATAATATAAACAATAATAGAATATTAAACAAATAGGTAGCCTTAAGTAATAAACAAACAGGTAAATAGTAAATAATAATAAATGGACAGATAAATAATCATAAATAATAATAAAATAATTAATAATAAACAAACAGGCAAATAATGATAAACAAATAATATAAAATATATGGCAGGCATTACAGCATCTTGATTAGGTGTTTATCTAACGAATTTTAAAGCTTGGAACTTAACTACATTCCACTGCCTTTGCAGGAAGTTTATTCCATTCATTAACTACACGACTGGTGAAGTTGTTTCTACTCACTTCCAAATTAAATCTATTTCCTGACAGTTTGAGACCATTATTTCTTGTAGGATTCTCATTCAATGTGAAAAATTTGTCACTTTTGATGTCAATTTCCTTGAGAATCTTAAAGACCTGTACCAAGTCACCTCTGAGTTTGTGTTTTTTTGTTGTTGTTTTTAATAGATTCATGTGTTTTAGTCGCTTTTCGTATGATTTATTTCTGGAATATGGAATCAGTTTTGTGGCTAGCCGTTGTACTTTTTCCAATCTGTCAATATATTTAATGAGATTCGGTGACCATACGGAAACAGCATATTCCAAATGTGGACTAACTAATGATTTTATATAGCTTGTTAATGAGTGAAGGACTTTTGAAATCAAAAGATTGCGCAATTAGTCCTAGAATCTTATTTACTTTCTCAGAGGCTGAAATGCACTGCTTAGATGATTTGAAATAGTTACTGATAATTACGTCGAGATCCTTTTCACTATCCACTTTTAACAAATTTCCAAATAACTTGTAATCGTACTTACTGTTATTCTTACCTATGTGCATAACCTTGCATTTACTTATGTTAAACTTCATTAGCCACGTTTCAGACCAATGCTGTAGTTTATCTAAATATTCTTGAATATCTAATTGGTTCCAGTGATCATTTGCCATTCTGAACATTTTTGTATTATCAGCAAATTTGGAGACAATAGATTTCAGTCCGACTTCTATATCATTTATATATACTATGAATAGAAGTGACCCAAGAACGGAACCCTGAGGATCTCCACTCATAAATTTTTTCCATCTAGAAATTTTACCATTTAGAACAACTCCCTGTTTTTGATCGTTTAACCAGTTACCAGTCCAATTTAACAGGTTACCACTTATTCCGTGTGAAGCTAATTTAGTAAGTAGTCTTTCGTGGGGAACGGTGTTAAAAGCTTTTGTAAAGTCTAGATATATTAAATCTATATTGTTTCTTTTGTCATAATTCGAGATGACTGTGCTGTAGAATTCGAGTAAGTTAGTCATGCAAGAACGTTTCCGTCTGAATCCATGCTGGCTATCATTTATCAAACAATTACTTTCTAAATGGTGTTCGATAGCATCTCTGATGATAGTTTCCATCATCTTTCCTACGATTGAAATCAAGCTTATTAGTCTGTAGTTATTTAGTTTCTTTTTGTCATCTTTTTTGAATATTGGAGTAACGTTAGCTAGCTTCTATTCTCTTGGGACATCTCCGGATATGATGGATTTCTTGAAAATTATTTCTAATGGAAAAATAATCTCATTTTTCATTTCCTTTAAGATTCTTGGATGCCAACCGTCAGGCCCTGGTGTTTTATTAATTTTGAGTTTTTTTATACACCTTTTGATATTTTCGTTTGCTATATTTACAGTAACTTCATCCTAGACTTTTTCACAGGATTTTAATTTAGAGTTTGCTTTGAGGTGTTTGTTTGTAAATACTAAGCTAAAATAGTTGTTTAAAAGATCACACATTCCTTCATTTGAATGTTCAAGTTGACCGTCAGCAGATAATAGTAGGTCAATGTGATTCCTAATAACCTTTTTATCTTTAATGTGACTATAGATTTTTTGGTGATTCTCATTGGATTTATCAGCGATATTAATTTCGTATTATCGTTTTCGTTTTTTATTTTCTTTTAACATTCTCTGTATCATCATATAACTTTGATAGTATTAGGCGCACCCGAGCACTTGTATTTCTTATAAACCTGTCTCTTTTTAGCAGTACTTTTTTCAGTTTCTTTGTCAAGCCATTTTGGGCGACCCTGATTTGGGGGTGTCTGTCCTTAAACAGGATGTAAGTATAAATAATCTTAGTAAGCACATTTTTACATGTTTCCCAGTGTAATCTACAGGTCTTTTGCTTAATTTTGCCTCCCAATCTGTAAGCTGAAGCTCCTAACGTAGTCCTATAAACCGAGCTTTACTGAAATCAGGTATTTTAGATACACAAGTATCTATTCAAATTTTTTAAGCAATTTGAATTTAAGTTGTGATCACTACTTGCAATGGTTTTGCCAATTTCTACATCGATTATCATGATTTCGAGGCTGGCGATCAATAGATTGAGTAAATTTCCATGTTTTGTGTGCTCTTTTACATGCTGAACTAAGTAATTGTCACAGAAAATCTATCAAGCGACTACCTACAAGTATATGGTCATGTTCAAGGGTCATTTGATAACATTTATTCAATCCAGGTGCCCATCCAGCTTTTATTTCTTTCAATGATACTTGGATCACCTTTACAGTAATAGCTTAGTCATTGTCCTCACCCATCGCAGCCAGTCTCTTACCATCTCCTACCATCACAATCCCAGCCTCCCTGCATACAAATACTTGAAATCATTTAACTATCTTCCTTTGACAGTCTTTTCTAATTAACAATAGTCCAATTATTTCCCCTTTCCCCGTATCCTCTCAGCCCAACTCCTCTATTTGCACATTTTACTTTCTCCTAAATATCTTTTTTTCAATTCTCAGACAAAATCCTGCCCCACTTCACATCCACGCCTCTCCTTAGCCTCCCTTACCTTGCGCTTTACTTCCGTCCTCTTTACCTCTGATATGTATTTTCATTTCCTCTTTACAATAATTCTTTGTATGCTTGCTTTTTTCCCACCTTTTTTTTTTTACAATGTTCTACTCTACTTTCTTTTCTTACCCAGTGTCCTCACACACATTTTTTTTTATCAATTCCTTCCCGAAAGACATCCATTCTTTTTTCATTTCCCAGCTTTCACTTCATTCCATACATATCAGTCTTGCTTGGTATTCATCCTCTTTCCTTTTCTCACTCAACTCAAACAATGTCAACACCTCCCTACTTTTCCTCGTTTCTTTACCTTATGGTCACTCTTAGTCTCCCCTCCATCAGATCATACATTCTACCATTCTCTCCCCTTAACACACTTACGTTTAGAACTCTTCCTCTTGGACACCACTGCATAATCCAAAAGTGTTTCCTCGACTACCCTTCCAGTCACCCGATCCATGTATACTTATGTACATCTTTCTTTTGCAACTGCAATCATCAGTTACTGTTTTTTCTTTTTTTTTTTAATACGCATCTCCAACTTTTTCACTCTGCTTCTAGTAGGAATTCTGTTTCAACCACTAGCTCATCTCCTCTAGAATTTACATCCACAGCACGACTACTTCTAAAATCAAACTCTACACAATCACATAGCCATTCTAAAATTCTTCCCCTTATAAGCTTCTCCCACGGCCTTGGGCCGTCTCACCGTCTCACATACGTCCATACCTCTCGACCTATTCTTACTTTTATCAACATTATAGCTTCACGCACTTTCTTACATCCAGCGTATACAGAGTCGTATAGACTTCCTGTCGCGAACATGACCATTGTTAGTGAAATGAAACTCTGAAATGTATTGCCAAACATGGTCACATAGTTTGCACAGTTCAGGATAGCTCAGTGGCAATTTGCAGTCATTACCCCATACAGTAGTCGTATAGGCTTCCTGTCACGAACATGACCATTGTTAGTGAAATGAAACTCTGAAATGTATTGCCAAACATGGTCACATAGTTTGCACAGTTCAGGATAGCTCAGTGGCAATTTGCAGTCATTACCCCATACAGTAGTCGTATAGGCTTCCTGTCACGAACATGACCATTGTTAGTGTAATGAAACTCTGAAATGTATTGTCAAACATGGTCACATAGTTTGCACAGTTCAGGAAAGTTCAGTGGCAACGCATTCAATTCAAGTGCAAGAGACCTGGGTTCAAATCCCCGGGAGAAAATAAGTGAATAAAGGAATGAGTGAATGAATAAACAGATAAATGGTTGAATGAATAAATAAATTAATAGATCTAAAAATAGGTCGATAAATAGATTAATAAATAGATAAATACGTGATTAAATAAATAGATAAATGAGATTGTAGATTGATAAATAAATAGGTCAATGTATAAATAACTGAATGAATTAAAAAAGAGAGATGAAAAATTCCTTCTACGCATCAATGGTAGCAAAAACAATGGTGACGTAAAAAATAATAACGACGAGCATATTGTAGAGATGTCCATCGTTAGCACCGAACAAAACAAGAATGGACAAAAAATAGTGGTAAAAGAAAAGGAATAGGAAAAGGGAGTAAACGGGGAAGAAACCTTAACCAAAAACGAAAACGCACAAAAAACGTACGAAAAAAAAATGAAAACATAACGTTTCCTTTGTTCCACAAAGCAAAGAGATTTTTTTTTTTTTTTTTTTTTTTTTCTTTTTTTTTTGGCAGAGCTGACGGGGTGAACTTCAGAATTCTAGTTGGCTGGGGAAGAGGTCAAAATTAATCCAAACAAGAACGAAAAATTAAAAAATTCAGCGACAGCGAAAGCAACAACGCCAACGCCACAGCCAACGACAACGACAACGACAAAGACAACGACAGCAACAACAACAAAGACAAAGACAAAGTCAACGACAACAATAACGACAACGACGACAACAACAACAACGACATTGACAACAACAACGACAACGACATTGACAACGACAGAGACAACGACAATAACAGCGACAATGACAACAACAACAACGACAATGACGACAACAACAATGACAATGACGACAACAACAACGACAAAGACAAAGAAAACGACAACGACAACGACAACGACAAAGGCAACGACAACGACGACAACAACAACGACAAAGACAACGACAAAGACAACGACAACGACAACGACAACAAAGACAACAAAGACAACGACAACGACAACGACAAAGACAACGACAGCGACAACAACAACGACAATTACAACGACAACGACAACGACATTGACAACGACAAAGACAACGACAACGACAACGACAAAGACAACGACAACGACAACGACAATGACGACAACAACAACGACAAAGATAAAGAAAACGACAACGACAACGACAACGACAAAGACAACGACAACGACAACGACAACGACGACGACAAAGACAACGACAACGACAAAGACAACGACAACGACAGCGACAACAACAACAACAACAACGACAATTACAACGACAACGACATTGACAACGACATTGACAACGATAACAACAGCGACAATGACAACGACAACAACAACAACGACGACAAAGACAAAAACAAAGACAAAGACAACGACAAGGACAACGACAACGACAAAAACAACGACAACGACAATGGCAACGACAACGACAATAACCAAACGGCAAAGACAACGACAACAACAACGACAAAAAAAAGTCAACGACAACGACGACGACAACGACAATAATCAAACGATAAAGACAACGACGACAACAACAACAATAACCAAAGGATAAAGTCAACGACAATGACAATAACCAAACGATAAAGACAACGACAACAGCAACGACAATAACCAAATGATAAAGACAACGACAACAACAATTACAACGACAACGTCAACGACAACGACAATGACAACTCCAACTCTAACGACGATGACGACAACGAATACATCAACAACGAAAACGCAGACCTCTAGTCCAGAATTTCAATTCTTTATCGTTTCCTTCACCAAGCTTAGTTCATTTCATTAGGCCCTTTTCCTGCGCCAACCCTTTTCCAAGCTCTGACTTCAATTTCAAGCCCTCAGCCTTAGTCCCAGCACAGTCACGATCAAAAGATCTGATCCAGTTCTCACAGTGTCGAGAGTTAGATAATTTTCTGGAATGGGTGAGAAAAAAATGTTGTTAGGCAAAGAATTTAAATTTTGTATCACGATAAACTTGGGATGACCCAAAAGGTGACTTAAGGCGATTTGGTTTATCAGCAGAGAACATAACATAACATAAGAACATAAGAAAGAAGGAGACTGCAAGAGACCATAAGGCCTACACAAGGCAGCTCCGTATCTATCACCACCTATCATCCCCATCCATAAGGTTGTCTAACCGTTTCTTAAAACAACTGATAGTTTCAGCGCTCACTGCATGGTTACTCACTCTATTCCATTCGTTGACCACCCTATTAGTAAACCAATTCTTGCCTATTTCCTTCTTAAATCTAAATTTGTCCAGTTTAAACCCATTACTGCGAGTCCTGCCCTGTTGTTTTAATATGATGACCTTGTTTGCATCACCCTTGTTAAAGCCTTTGAACCACTTGAACACCTCTATTAGATCACCCCGCACTCTGCGTCTTTCCAGAGAGTGTAGACTTAGAAATGTCCCCAAGTACACGCAAATATGAACCTTTCAAGTGGTTCTTTAATCATTTTGGCCTGGCTAACGTCGGAAAATTTCATTTTATTTCGTATTATTTCCTAACAGCCCTGGCCAGGCAAGGAGGCAAACCAAAGTCGGCCTTGAAAGAAAAGAACGGGTTTCTCATTACCCACAACGTGGGAGTGGAATAGTGATTTATATATTATTCTATTTTATTTTATTTTATTTCTAGTTCATGTATATATCTCTCGGCCTCCTGAGTTAAAGGCTGTTACACCAAGTGGCCACTTAACTGAGTTTGTTCTGGCTAATGTGCAAACGATTCAATTCTGTTTTAGACACACCCTCTCGTCCTCAATAGATCCTAATTAACAGACCCAGAAGCAGACGCCAGATCACAGGCCCTAGACCATGCATTCGGAAGCTGATTGCCCTTTTCTCACTTGATGACCCCAACTTTCTGCTCCCTACATGGGGAATGACACGAGGCTTGTCATTCCATTTGGGGTGACCAGCCCATTTCCTCTCCGCACGCTTGCTTTGCCATTTTCATCTTGACTCATTAAGCCCACCAAGCCCAAGACGACGTCACACTCCCCGTTTTCTGTTTTTCTTATTAATTCATTTATTTGTTTGTCTATTCATTTATTAATCTATTTATTTCGTTTGTTTGTTCTTTTCTATTCTATTCTATTCTATTCTATTCTATTCCATTCTATTTTATTCTGTTCTGTTCTATTCTATTCTATTCTATTCTATTCTATTCTATTCTATTCTATTCTATTCTATTCTATTCTATTTTATTTTATTTTATTTTACCTTATTCTATTCTATTCTATTCTATTCTATTCTATTCTATTCTATTCTATTCTATTCTATTCTATTCTATTCTATTCTATTCTATTCTATTCTATTCTATTCTATTTTGTTTTATTCTATTCTATTCTATTCTGTTCTATTCTATTCTATTCTATTCTATTCTATTCTAGTCTAGTCTAGTCTAGTCTAGTCTAGTCTAGTCTAGTCTAGTCTAGTCTAGTCTAGTCTAGTCTAGTCTAGTCTAGTCTAGTCCAGTCTAGTCTATTCTACAATTACCAAGTAGTTGTGATCAGCTGAGTGGCAGGTTCAGAGTTTCCTTTCTTTCTTTCTTTTTTTTTTTAATATCACAAAGTGATGCGATTCAGTTTACAGAACGATCAAAATAAAAATCTCGATCGATCAAAATCCATGTTGATCCGAATTTGTCATCTTGTTGAATCAAATCGGCTGCCGTCTACCAGGATATGGTAGACAAAGACGTTAAGCTTAAGGCTTTGGTGACTAGGAACGCAAGTGCCTTTCGCTGTAAGATGAACACATGCATATTCTATTCAGTATGGCTGCTGCTGCTTAATGATTCTGTACACGAAAGTATTCAATTTACCTGGATTAATCCTCTCTACTTTCGTCTGGGTTATATGTACATTCAACCGTAGTCCAAAATTCGTTGACAGCGTTCCAGTGTATGTCAGTAAATGACGTCATCAGTGGATATTGGTTTTATATAATTTACTTATTTATCTATGTATTACTCATTCTGTTTATCTAATTATCTATTGATTTATTCATTCATTATCTTATCTAATTTTTATTCATTCTTTTCATTTACTTATCTATCTATTCATTCATTTCCCCAGTTAATTATTCATTTATTTATTCACTTGTTTATTTATTTAAGTGTTTGTTTTCTTATCTAATCATTCATCTACTTACGTATCTGTTTATTTACTTATTTTGAATTATTTCAATATAAAACATCTTGTGACACTTAGTTGCAAGGAAGCATGATTTGGGATCACACAAGATGTTTTTGAATTCTAGAATCTGTAATAATGGGGAAATAATTTCTTGAACGTTTGGCTTCCATGTACTGCCATTTCATGTATTTTCAAACAAAGAAAATATTAATCATTTAAAGTTTTTGGTAACAGAACTAAGCAAGAGAATTCTCTAGTTAATTTGTGATGATTCAGTGTAACAGTTGTGTAAGTCTTTGATTCAAAATACCAATAATGTAACTCACATGATTTTTTTTTCCCGCTGCAAACGTTTAAGAAAAAATAAAATAAAAGAAGGAGGTTAATGTAATTCCTTTGTCCTAAGTCTTTCAAATTCTTGCTAGAAGCTGTTGACTCCCTGACCTCAACACCGGCCCCTTTAGTCTAAAGCGACATCTTCTCCACGTGCAATATGCAGGGCTGAC
>NC_134786.1:14891092-14893592 GCF_046742065.1 Oratosquilla oratoria | reverse complement strand
TTATGTATATAAACGACTTGGACAATGATATTAATACCTATGTTAATAAGTTTGCGGACAAGACTAAAATAGGACGCCTGAATAGGTCAGGAGAAGACGCCGAGATTCTGCAGGAAGATCTTAACAAATTCTTCATATGGTCGGTAAAATGGCAAATTTGACTTCAATATCTCAAAGTGTAGCTTGTCAAACGTAGGGCTACATAACCCCGAAAACCGATATAGCTTAGATAACATGTTTTTAGAGAAAACTGATTGCGAGAGACTTGGGAGTTCTAGTGAGTCTTGACCTTAAATCCAGGAAACAGTGCATTAGCGCTAGGAATAAAGCCAACAGAGCATTAAGTTTCATTGCTACGGCGGTTACGAATAGAAGTGCAGAGGTAATTATCAACTCTATCAAAGGATTATAGGGGAGGAACATGCCGACAGAAGACCTTTTGGTCCATAACTAGATCGGATGCGAAATATTATAATAATGATGAATAAATTAATAAATAGATAAAAATCATAATAATATAAACAATAATAAAAAATAAATAGGTAAAGTTAGATAATAAACAAATAGGTAAATAGTAAATGATAATAAATTGACAGATAAATAATATCAAATGATAATCAAATAAATAATGATATACAGACAAAAAATAATAACAAACAAATAAACAAATAATATGAAATAAATGGCAGGCATTACAACATCTTGCATAGGCGTTTATCTATACGAATCTTAAAGCTTGGAACTTAACTACATTACACTGCCTCTGTAGGAAGTTTGTTCCATTCATTATCTACACGGTTAGTGAAGTTGTTTCTACCCACTTCCAAATTAAATCTATCTCCTGACAGTTTGAGACCACTATTTCTTGTCGGATTCTCGTTCAGTGTGAGACATCTCCAGATATGATGGATTTCTTGAAAAGTATTTCTAAAGGAACAACAATCTCATTTTTTGTTTCCTTTAAGATTCTTGGGTGTCAAACGTCAGACCCTAGTGTTTTATTAACTTTGATTTTTTTCTATACACCCTTTAGTTTTTTCTTTTGTTATATTTCTTAGTTCACCCTACACGTTTCACAGGTTTCAATATGGAGCTCACTTTGAGGTGTTTAGTTTACGAATACTGAGCTATAATAGTTGTTTAAAATATCACACATTCCTTCATTTGAATGTTCAAGTTGACCGTCAGCAAATAATAATGGACCAATATGATTCCTAATAACATTTTTATCTCTAATATAACTATAGAATTCTTTGCGATTCTCTTTGGATTTATCAACGATATGCATTTCATATTGTCATTTTCGTTTTCTTATTGTCTTTTTTTAAATCTCTCTGTATTAATACATAATTATGATAGACATTAGGTGCACCCGAGCACTTGTATTTTTCATAAGCCTGTCTCTTTTTAGCAGCACTTTTTTCAGTTTCTTAGTCAAACCATTTTGAGCGAGCCTGATTTGGGGGGGCGTCTGTTCTTAAATGAGATGTGAGTATGAATTATCATAGTAAGCGTTTTTAAAATATCTCTCACATCTGATTTACAGGTCTTTCGTTTAATTTTGCCTCCCAATCTGTAAGCTAGCTCCTGACATAGTCCTATGAACTGAGCTTTACTTAAATCGGGTATCTTAGAAATACAAGTATCTATTCTAAAATTTGTTAGCAGTTTAAATCTAACTGCTAATTTGTGATCGCTATTTGCAATAGTTTCACCGACTTCTACATCGGTTATTATGCTTTCGCAGCTGGTGATCAATAGATCGAGTAAGTTTCTATGTCTTGTGGGTTCTTTTACTTGCTGAACTAAGTAATTATCACTGAGAAAATCTATCAAGCGACTACGTATATGGCCATGTTCTAGGGTCATCCCATCAATGTCAGTAAAATTGAAATCACCCATTATCAATAAGTCCAGGTTGCAGAAAATAGACAGTTCTTGAAACAACAGTTTGTCGTCTGCTAATGATAATGTTTTTGGCCTATATATTACACCTACAATCATTTTTTTTTTTTTTTTTTAGGTTCATTCTACCCACAAACTATCATATGCTTCATGTTTCACTTTCTGTAAAACACACGTTTATTGACATTTTGTCCGGCATCCCTTCCTACAATGATATTCTGTCCTCCACTGACATTATATCCTACCGTGGCATTTTGTCCTCCACTATCATTACATCCCATCATGATATTTTGTCCTCCACTATCATTACATCCCATCGTGATATTTTGTCCTTTGACGTCATATCCTAATGTAATATTTCGTCCTCTACCGACATTATATCCTAAAATCATATTTTGCCCTACACTGACATATTGCTCTACATTATTGCTGTACCCTACTCTGTTTTCCCCAGTACACTCTATTTTCCCTTTCCTCTGAGTTTCTACCACAAAAAGGAACTAGTTCATTACGAACTCCCATAATGAAGTTTGTAAGAACATCTTTGCATCTACGTGTACTCGTAAGGTGGATCCCATCAAAAGCGTAAAGGTCA
>NC_134786.1:14883592-14886092 GCF_046742065.1 Oratosquilla oratoria | reverse complement strand
GACTTGGTATGTCTTTAACATTGAGGAGTTTTCAAATTAACTTTCGTGGGCTTTTGTCAAGCCTTATTTGTGCTGCACATAAGAACTGTAAATTTTACCACTTACCTGGCTATCAACTTAACTAAGAGGAAATGTCTATTTGTTTAAATTTTAAAATAATTTCATCTTTACGCTAGACGTATATACAGTAAACATAAGTCTTTTCCAATTTAATTAATTAGTCATTTTAACAGAATGCTTACATAGCATTTTCGTTTTGCTGCATTTTACGGCGACATGTTTAATTGTTGATATGATGTCGTTAGCATTTTATGTCGTATTAAGAAAATAGAATTATGGATAGATGAAATGAAGGGTAAGATTATTATAATTATACTTAATCTAATGGAAATCATGTCTATATGATCTACGTCGTTCTTGTTTTATATCAGACACCCGTTGTATCGTTAAGGTGCATATTGCTAGTTATAAAAGTTGTGTTCAAGTATATTTTGGGTCTTGCTTTAATTTGTATTTTTCCTTTCAAACCTTTGTTATGTGTAATTATTGATTACATCATCGGTTTTCTATGCGGAAAGTCTAGAATATATCCTTTACATCAATCAGAAAATACATTAATATCTGGGAACTCGAATTTGACTCTTTCCTGGAGGCCGTTTGAGTACGAAAACAGTTTTTCATTGAGTTTGAACATTAATGTAACATATACTTTACAGAATTGATGGTAGACTGTATAGAGAAAACTATTATTTTTACATTACATTAATTCGAACTCCACGCAAGCAGTTAGTCGTCCAGGATGCCATTTTTTTCATTGAAACTTAAGCAGAGAATGCAGTAATCCATGATACGGCCGTCTTTGTATTCAGGTTCCAAGGAAAGTTTGACTTTGGGGAAAACAAAAAAAATTCGGTTTTCAAGTTCTCTGGGGGCTTTTGAGTTCGAGGTATCTATCACAGTACTTCTAACCAGTACCGTTTTCAGCCAGATTTCAAATGCTAGTCACAGAACTAATACGAGTCTACTGTTTCTGTATTCTAATTAACGTACCATTTCATGTCACCTGATTGACCCGCAACCCAGATTTAACATTTCTTCTCAGTTTTAAATGAAAATTTGTCTTAACAGGCTGCTTAATCAACATGAATATGGAAAGGTTCTTATTGTCTAGATTTTGCCATTTTGGGCTATATGGTCATACAGAACTACTAGTTTAGGCTATGTATGTATAGATGTACAACAAAAGCCAAAAATGTCTTCCCAGTTTTGTCTGAAGATAGATTAAACATGGCAAAACATTATGAGAATCGTTTGGAGACGTAAAAAGCACGGTTGGTCTGCCTGAGTATTTGGAACTGTTTTGTTCAGAAAAATGCTTCGAGATTACTGAACCTGTTTTCACTCTTAACATGGAATAGCAAGTAGTAGATCACAAATACATTCTAAGTCTGTTGCTAATTCTCAATGTTTCGCCATGTTTAATCTATCTTCGGACAAATCTGGGAAGATGCTTTTTTTTTTTCGTTGTTCTCAGAACAAAACCGAATACTTTCTAATGAATTCATAGGGCTTTCCCTTCACATTTCTTTTGAAATTGAAAGGGTAGTCACAGTTTACTTTGTTGGTAGGTCATTGTAGGTAGAATAAACGTAAGAGTCAGTGTAGAACGTGTTGTTTTTCTTGAAAATGTTGCGAACTATTTCTATGCTTCAGCATTAGTTTCGTAGTAAATTGTACGATTGAAAATTTTTGTCAACAATGTAAACATTTCATCACTCTTTTTTTACCTCTTCGACAAAGTGTCTGATAACCTACGGAATCCACGGACCCGTTAAAACCAATATTCATGTTACACGTTGAAAACTTTAACTCCTCGTATCTACGAGTATATATACACTTTCCAATTGCCTGTGTGACATTTGTTGTATTTGGATGATATTGTATAACCTTTCTAGCCTCACTTTGATCTGATTTGGCAAACGGATCACGCCAACTTTGTTTTTCACACTGTTACTGGATTCAAAAACAAATCTGAATCCATGAAACTGATATTAAAGTGTTGAAGTTTGGCCGTTCAAAATCCATTTTCAGTACGTCAGCCGAAACAAAATGTACTCCTGTTTGTAACTTGCCAAAGAAGAAATGTATTACAAAATAGTATCGCGAAAACTAAAGATAAGATTATGGTAACTGTTGTATTGCAATAAGATAGGTTTCTGAAAATACAAACATAATAATAGGTGTATAATAAATAATTTCACAAATACTCGGTCGTGGAGGACAAAAAAAAAAAAAGTCTTCTTTGTAGAAAGTTTTCTGTTTGGTTAGAAGGTACTTGACACACTTCGAGCGAGATACTGTTTATGATAATAGAAATTCATCATTATTCTTCTGCAAAAGGATTACAAAGGCGGAGCATGCCGACAGGAGACCTTTTGATCCATATCTAGGTCGGATGCGAAAAAAAATCATATTAATAATAAAATAATAAATAAAAACT
>NC_134786.1:14873592-14878592 GCF_046742065.1 Oratosquilla oratoria | reverse complement strand
AAACATTCACACAAATAAGTACTTGAACAAAGTTCTGTAATGTCTGTCAATTGGTTATTATTTGCTTACTTGTTTTATTTTCTTGTTCATATTTTTCAGTTGTTTCTTTATCATTTTTGTCTGCATCCGATTTCTTCATAAACTAAAATAAAATGAACAATGTAAAGGAAAGAAATATGCTAAAAGAGGAAGTAAGAAAAGAGAACGATAGAGAGAAAGAGAGAAATTGCATGAGGAAGGATTCGACGAAAAAGAAACTCTGTTAAGATGAAAAGATAAAATATCAAAGAAATAGAAAGAAATTTAGTACACGACACAGCATTCATGAATGCCAACCAAATCATCGATAGACTTAGCAAAAAAACAAGAAAAAGGAGAAAAGAAGGGATAGATGAAAAAGGCGGAAGTAGAAAGAGAAGCACAAAAGGAAGGAGGGCAAGGACAAATAATTCAGTGAAGATTAACAACGATACATACAGGGAGAACTTCGAGGGAAGGAGGATGTAGCAAATATGCGAAGAACGCTGCCTTTCACATAAGGTGTGACTGCATACGTGCTAGAAGTGTGTACATGACTAGGACACACACACACACACACACACACACACACACACACACACACACACACACACACACACACACGGTGGCGCGGTTGGTAGAGTCCCAGACTGTCAGTACGGCGGTGCTGGCGGTACCTGGTTCGAATCCTGCCCAGGGATGAAATTATTTCAGTATCGCTGCGCTTCGAGTCGTTATTCCAACTCTCATGGGCGGGGAGTTGGGGGGGGGTGCGTGTAAGGTCATAGCATTACCCATAGATCGGTCATACGAGCTCTGAGCTCTCTTCCGGGAGGGAAATAGCTGTCGATCACGAGTCCAACACGTGATCCAAAGACGAAGGTGAATCACACACACAAATGAATAAATAAACAAATAAAATCATAAAAAATAAAACACGGAACTCCCCTCCAGAGGTTCCCTTAACACATACACCCTACCTGACCCCAACCCCGATCCCCACAAGGGGGGAAAGCAAGTGAGGGCGAGAGGGAAGAAGTTAAAAGAAGAAAAAGAAATGAATGTCGGGGAGGAAGGTAAAAAGCAACGGAGGAATATAAGAAAAGGAAGGGAGAAAAGATGGGGAGTGACGAGCTAAAGGGTTTATGAATAGAGTAAAGGACACAGAAGGAGACGTAGAGAGAAGGGAGAGGAAAGGAATAGGACACTGTGTTTATGAAGTAAATCTGAGAAAAGAATACAGACATAAATTGAAAAAATTGATACAAGAAAGTGGAGAGAAGAGATTGACAGCTAGGGATGGGAGAGGCTGGGGTTAGAATAGAAAAAAGAACAAGAGAGAAAAATATCTAGGGAACAGGGAGACTATATTTCCACTTATTTATTATATATTGTATGTATATGTATATATGTGTGTGTGTGTGTGTGTGTGTGTGTGTGTGTGTGTGTGTGTGTGTGTGTGTGTGTGTGTGTGTGTGTGTGTGTGTGTGTGTGTGTGTGTGTGTGTGTGTGTGTGTGTGTGTGTGTGTGTGTGTGTGTGTGTGTGTGTGTGTGTGTGTGTGTGTGTGTGTGTGTGTGTGTGTGTGTGTGTGTGTGTGTGTGTGTGTGTGTGTGTGTGTGTGTGTGTGTGTGTTTATAAAAATTAAACAAAAGATGTAGCTGGAATAAAGAAAATGTCAGGAGAACCGAGGCAACTTGAGACAGAGGAAGGGGACGGAGAAGAGAAGGAGGAGGAGGTAAAGAAGAACAAAGAAAAACATAAGAACATAAGAACATAAGAATGAAGGAGACTGCAAGAGACCATAAGGCCTACACTAGGCAGCTCCGTATCCATCACCACCTGTCATCCCCATCCATAAAGTTGTTTAATCGTTTCTTAAAACAACTGATAGTTTCAGAGCTTACTACATGGTTACTAAGTTTATTCCATTCGTCGACTACCCTATTAGTAAACCCATTCTTGCCTATTTCCTTTTTAAATCTAAATTTGTCCAATTGATAACCATTACTGCGAGTCCTGCCCTGTTGTTTTCATATGATGACCTTGTTTGCATCACCCTTGTTAAAGCCTTTGATCCACTTGAACACCTCTATTAGATCATCCCGCACTCTGCGTCATTCCAGAGAGTGTAAGTTAAGGTCCCTAAGCCTCTCTTCGTAAGGCAAATTTCTGAGTCCATGTATCATTTTGGTCACTCTTCTCTGTACTGATTCTAGTGAATTGATGTCCATTCTGTAGGACGGAGACCAAGACTGTACCGCATAGTCATGGATGGTTCTAACTATCGCTAGATACAACTCCCAAGTCTCTCTCGCACTCAATTTTCTCTAAAAGCGTGTTATCTAAGCTGTATCTATTTTCGGGGTTGTATAGCCCTACGTTTAACACGCTACACTTAGAGATATTGAAGTTCATTTGCCATTTCACCGACCATGTGAACAATTTGTTAAGATCATCCTGCAGAATCTCTGCGTCGTCTCCTGACCTAATTAGGCGTCCTATTTTAGTGTCGCCCACAAACTTACTAACATCACTATTTATCCCGTCGTCTAAGTCGTTTATGTACATAATGAACAACAAGGGACCCAAAACCGAGCCCTGGGGGACCCAACTAGTAACATTGCCCCACCTAGATTTTATTCCATTTATGGTGGCCCGCTGTTTTCTGTTACTAATCCAAGCTCTAATCCATTCTAACACTTTTCCTCCTATGCCATGGGCTTTGATTTTATTTAGTAGTCTCTGGTGTGGCACCTTGTCGAACGCTTTGCTAAAGTCAAGGTAAATAACATCGTAATTATCATTGTTATCTGACGCCTTATATAATTTAGTGTAAAATGATAGAAGATTAGTCACACATGACTTATCCTTGGAGAAACCATGCTGTGAATCACGAATTAAATTATGTCTTTCAATGTGTTCTCTGAGTCTATTTACTATTACTGATTCAAGCATTTTTCCTATAACCGATGTCAAATTGATTGGCCTGTAGTTGCATATAGACGATCTATCTCCCTTCTTAAAAACAGGAACAACGTTTGCTTGCCTCCAAGCAGTAGGCAAAAAACCAGTGTCTACTTATTTATCAAATATTTCAGTTATTAGTTCAAGAAAGAAGAAAAAGAGGAGAGAGGAGGGAATAGAATATTCAAATGAAAAAGAGGAGTACATCCAAAAGAAATGTAAAATGAAGAAGAGGAGGAAAGAAAGAAGAAGAAAAAAGAAAGAGATGGAGGGGAAAAAACGAAGAGGAAGTAAAAGACGAGAAACTAAAAGGAGGAAGAAGAGGAAAAGGATAGAAGAAAGAGGAGGAGGAGTAGGAGGAAGAGAAGGAGGCGGAGAAGGAGAAGGAAGATGAGGAGAAAGAAGAGGAGGTGGAGGACGATGAGGAAGAAAAAGTAGGTGGTGGTGGAGGAGGAGGAAGAGGAGGAGGTGGAGAAGAGGAGGAAGAATGAGAGGAACGGGTGGGTGGGGTTGGGTGGGGTGGGCTGGGGTGGGGTGGGGTGGGTGAGGTGGTTGCGGAGGCTAAGAAAAGAAGAATGGGAAGAACCTGAGTATCGTCCGTGTCTCCGTTCCCCTGGGAGAGGTCCTCTCCTCGGCCGGGATTCAGCTGGACAAGGAGGGACTTGGGCAGGTAGCCGCTGCACCGTCTCCCTCGTGACTCAAGAGCCGACAGACACTTTTAATTTCTTGGTTCTCTTGAGAATTTGAGGCTTCTAATTTTCGCGAAACCGCGAAGAACTCTTTTCGTCTCGTCTGGGTGGATGCCAGATGATTTTAATCAGCTTGAGCAAGATGCTTATCAGATGCGACACGATTCGAGACTTTAACTGCTCAATAAAATCACCCACATGAAAATGAAACGCGGCAGTAAAATAGTATCATTTCCTGAATAGCATTGCTTCGTTTTTATGGCCTTCGTTTTGTCTTTTCCAGGTGTTTTTTTATACGATTCTCCGAATTATGGTGAAACATATATTTGCGGTTGAAGAGGTATAAAGGTGATTATAAGATATCAGGGTATTTTAAAGCTTTCACCCCCATCATTTCCAGTTCCCGTCTATCCGTAATCACCGGTTTAATTCGGTTTAACTGTTCCCTTCTATGGCATTATATTTCTTCATTCACTTTCAACTTTCCTTCACTTCAGTATGTCTTTCACCATAGGTTCTGTAGCAAGTAAGTAATGTTTTTCGATGGAGTGAATTAAACGTATGTATAAATTTTCTTATTTTCTTCCCGAATAATCTTACACTTGGCTTGTCAATTTACACCAAGGGACTCCCCACTGGGATCCTCAATCCACTCACTAAGCCACCTCTTTTCCGACGTCACTTTATTCATCCAGTGATCTTTACTGTTACAGATAAGTGCCTCCACCAAGGGCGTGACCTTTCTCCCATGTACCAATAATTTTTTCTCCTCCACCTTTCTCCAATCAGAAAGACTGTTACAGCGTCTTAAGAAATACTGCTTACACAAGCAGTCTCGACATCGAGGCAGGAATGGCTTAGTTTACATATTGTCACATCAGCATTAAAATCTGTACCCTAGCGGTTGTTTACAAACTTTAGACAGGGAGCGAGATTACGCAACTCCTTCGCTGCTTATGTTTTATAAACATCCTACACATAAAATTGAAATTCTCGCCACCTACCCCTCTATTTACCTTACATGTCTACCTTTATCAACTGCCTCTTACAAAAGCCCTGTTGATTTATTATCCCAAATTTAATCAATATTTCGTTATAGGCGATGAAGTAAAATAGATATTTGATAAGTTTGATCTCATGAATCTAGTATTTACCAGAGGAATGAAAAAAAATTCCAGTGAGAAGCTACATCATCATATATGATTTTTAGAGAACCAGATCTTTGACAGTTTTTAGTGTGAAGCGATCTTATGATCTGGTTACTAAGAAAAACAAAACTGTCGTAATCAATTGCTTCTTATGACCTCACAAAGTCTTGTCTAATTCTA
>NC_134786.1:14856092-14868592 GCF_046742065.1 Oratosquilla oratoria | reverse complement strand
ATATACTATCCAGTGACTCTTGATAATTTTTTGTGAAAATCAACACCGTGTAAGATCGAAACCTTTATTGGTACGACGTTTCGCTTGTTACAGCTTTTTCAAGTACTTGAAAAAGTTGTAACAAGCAAAACGTCGTACCAATAAAGGTTTCGATCTCACACGGTGTTGATTTTCACAGTCTTGTAGGTTTTTGCCTTTGTGTTTCAATCATTTTTTTTTTCTATGTAACCCTACTAAACCATCAAGTCGATCTCATATCCACAAATTTTACGATAAGAATTTTTACTAAACGAAAGAAATAACTTGAATCTATCATGGTTTACCTCTATTCTGTGATGCCGATTCAAGAATATATTGTATTGTAACATTGTAATAATGTGATGGTAATGTAAGGAGCATACGCCAGAAGAAGTGAGGCTTTGGGCATATCAGTCACTCTTGCTCTGTGTGTTTCGATTGTTCTGCAGGTACCACTCACTGTTAAATCGGAAAGGAGTGCGGGATTCGAACCCACAATTAAACAAACGCGAGACCAACACGCTTCCGAATACTCCACCAGAAGACTTCAATGTAATAAAGAACGCGCATGATACCTTACTGCTAATATGTAAATATATTCCAAAACATGATTTGAATTCTAGATCCTTGAACATAAGAACATAAGAATGAAGGAGACTGCAAGAGACCATAAGGCCTACACTAGGCAGCTCCGTATCCATCACCACCTGTCATCCTCATCCATAAAGTTGACTAATCGTTTCTTAAAACAACTGATAGTTTCAGCGCTTACTACATGGTTACTAAAGTTTATTCCATTCGTCGACCGCCCTATTAGTAAACCAATTCTTACCTATTTCATTTTTAAATCTAAATTTGTCCAGTTTATAACCATTACTGCGAGTCTTGCCCTGTTGTTTTAATATGATGACCTTGTTTACATCACCCTTGCACCACATCATAACATAAGTACGTTCCGTCCCCAAGGGGATTATGGCACTAATGAACCGCTAAGTATAAAAATGTCATGTGTATATCAATGATCAAATAGTTTGTAGGTAGTAGATATCATTGAGAAGAGTTAGAGGGGATGGTGGGCACCGTGCGAATCATAATCATAATGAGTAAATGGAATTCATCTATCGATCACTCTGCAGCTCCAGATCCCAGCCATATGTTAATCAGTGAACAAGAAACGACGTCAAGTTATGTACCGCTTTTCAGTAACAGTCAAGTGATTGTTGGAAAATAAGAAGTTGGTTGTTGGTGTCAATCGTATGTGTGGGATGTTATCCATAGGAAATAGGGAAAAATTGCAGTGATCTTTGTAAAGAAAGGAGGATTCCTAATATAGATAAATATATAAAAAACTATTGAGAATAACGAAAAACAAAAATATTTCTTAGATAATCGATGACAAACATTGCCATCATTTGTGATTAACTCGTTGACAAATTGGAATGACGAGAAAACAATAAAAGAAAAGACGACATTCTGAAAGTAAGATGGAAGTTAGGGGCATTACAAAAAAAACATGAAGAAATAAGTGAAAAGGAGATAAAGTAGTGATTTTTGGTAAAAGAAATAACAATAAAGATGAGTAAAAGTAGCAACGACTGCAACAGAACTGTAGGAGAGAAGGCAAACGCAGAGTATGGGATCCAATGTATTTAACGTTTCATCCAGCAGGGCTTCTTCTGAAGAACGTTAGATACATTGGATCCCATACTCTGCAATGGCTCCTCTCCTACAACAATAAAGATATAGGGTAAAATGAAGAGTGTGATAAAAAGAATAGGTTTTGTACAAAAGGAACGCGAAAACTGGATTACTCATACAATGATATGTATCAAATCTTTCATTTGGATTTCTCAGGCCTTCATCAACTTTTAGCCAGAACAAAATATATGAATATTGTCACTGGCTGCAAGGTTGTCCGACGAAGATTTTTATGGAAATAAAAACAATTAAAAAAAGAAGAAAAGGCTCATGAATGAACATCAGAGGAATGGAAGAAAAAGAAGAGGGATAAAGCATTAAAGAAAATTATTGATAAATAATGAATGAATATTATATATAAAAAGAAAGAAGTAGAAGGAAGAGGGTAATAGGTGAGGTAGAGATCTTCAATGTCAACTCACATGATATGGGAAGAAAGAAGGGGAGAAGAATATGGTATAATTGACATAAGATATAGTTAAGAACAACTATTAAAAGAAGGAAGGAGAAAATAAAAATGAGGGAGTAGCTTTAAGTAATAAGAGCCAGACAGGCAATAAAACATACAGAGAGAATCATAGTCAGGACAGACAGACGGAAAGACAGGCAGAGACAGACTGAGGAATAGACAGACAGAAAGACAGGCAGAAACACAGATAGAAAGACAGGCAGAAACAGACGACAGGCAGATAGGTAGAGACACAGACAGCCAAGCAGAGACACAGACAGATAGGCAAAGGCACAGAAGATGACGGGAAGAGGCAGACACACAAAGACAGAGAGAGAAAAAGTCACATACAGACAGAAACAGTCATGTATAGACTGAGACAGCCACATAAAGACAGAAACAGGTACATACAGAGGTTGGAAAATGCAGACAGAGGCAGGCAAACACGTATAGACAAACACATAGACACAGACAGACACACAGACAGAGACATAAACGCAGATTTAGGTAGACACACAAACGCAGACATGGAAAAGCAGACATGCATGCAGGTACAGATAAAGACTGGCAGGCATGTAGACATATATAGACAGAGGCTGGCAGAAACAGGCAGACGTAGACAGAGACATACAGATACAGACAGAGACAAAGAGACAGACACAAGCAGAAGGCAGACAGACAGACACAGACAAATAGACAGACATATATGAATAGTGATGTATACAAAGATACAGACAAAGACACATAAAAAATCAGAGGCATAGACAGATACAGGTAGACAGTTATAAAGAGATATAGACAGAGATCCAGATAGATAGAGACACAAAAAAAAGAATAGAAAACCGTGGAGAGAGGAGGAGAGAGAGACAAAAAGAGAGAAAGAGAATAAAGAGAAGCTAAACGTGAAAGAATAATTCAACTTTGGACTAAGATGAGAAAGTTGCGCACAAGGTCGGGTAACGAAATGGAGAAGAAGGCCATATTGGGAAATGCCGGGGACGGAAGTGTGGGTGAGAAAGTTTTCATGTGGATGTGATGGAGAACTTGAGTATCGCGGTGGTGGAGAAGGTGCGAACCACTGTGATGCAGAAGGGACGTAAAAAGTCCACAGCGTTTTGCATGTTGTTAAACTCTTGTTTTTTTTTTTTTTTTTTTTTTTTTTTATTGTTTTTTTTTTGTTTTTTTTTCTTTGTTTTTTTTTTACTTCGGGTTTCTACTCGACTGAGACCCCAGAAGGACCTAAGATTATGCTGATGAAACCATGAAACCGAAACCTGTCTATTTTTATTGGTGGATGATATCGTCTGACATGTTCCAGATAAAATACCGTGAAAAATCATCGTATAGATGCAGAACGTCATTGTATAAAGGACAAAATAGCAAGTACAAGTTGTAGAGCTATATTAAAAAAAGTTCAACTCCTACATATCCTTTCAATCCGGTGACGTGAATATGAATTTAATCTTACTCAACATCAAATAGCGGTTGTTTTTTTTTGTTTTTTTTTCTTAATAAAAAACTAGTGTCTGAACTTGTTCAAATTATGACTCTTTTGGTTTCCGTCATCAAGAAAATAATGTAATTTATGATGACCTACCAAACGCCAGAACATGCCGACAGGAGACCTTTTGGTCCAAAACTAGGTATAATTTTCTCGCATCCAACCTAGTTATGGACCAAAAGGTCTTCTGTCGGTATGCTCCGCCTTTGTAATCTTTTGTAATCTATACGCAACCTTTACCCTAAAGGTATTAAAGTTTAGAGAGGGAGAACAGAAGTGATAAGTAAAGAGAGAGGGAATGTGTGAGACGAGAGAGCGCGAGATTAAAGAAGAGAGGAGAGAGAAGAGAGGTCTGGAAAAAAGAGTAACGAGGCTGGTGTTGTGTGAACGAAAAACAAAAAATTTAAAGAAATAGGAAAGACATAGAAAAAAAAGAGTTAAATGAGGAGGAGATGAGGAGAAAATAAAAAGAGAAACAGGAAGAAATGAATAAAAGAACGGAAAAATAAATAGTCGAAAGACGAAAATGCGTTGGAGGTAGAGAGTATGAAGTATATATGAGGAGAAAGAAAAAAAAAGACAAATCTGTAAGGGAGAGGCGATATATGAGAAGGGGAGGGGAGATAGATGAGGAGGACAAAGCAGATTGGGAGGGGAGAAGGGAGAGCGTGTAGCCTACCTGGCGAATTTGTGAACGACGAAAGCTGCTGAATGCAAGGAAGGAAGGGAGGGGAGGGGAGGGCAAGTGAGAGAGGGGAGAGGAGGGGAGGGGTAGTGAGAGAGGGGAGGGGAAGTGAGGAAGGGGAGGGGGGAAAGAGGAGGGGAGGGGAAGGGAGGAATAGGAGGGGAGGGAAGGGAAGGAAAGGGAAGGGAAAGGGAAGGGAAGGGAAGGGAAGAGGAAGGGAGGGAAGGAAAGAGGAGGGGAAGGGAGGAAAGGGAAGAGGGGAAAAGAGAGGAGAGGAGAGAAAAGAGGAGAAGAAAGAAACTAGAAGAAGAGAGAAAAGAGGAGAAGAGAGAAAGGGGGAGAAGAGAGAAGAGATGAAAAGAGAAGAGATGAAAAGAGAGAAGAGAGGAGAAGAAAGGAGAGGAGAAGAGAAGAGAGGAGAAAATAGAGGAGAAGAAAAGAGAAGAGAGAACAGAGGACAAGAGAGAAGCGAGGAGAAGAGAGAACAGAGGAGAAGACAGAAGAGAGAATAGAGGAGACAAGAGAAGAGAGGGGAAGAAAGAAGAGAGGAGAAAAGAGAAGAGAGGAGAAAAGAGAAGAGAGGGGAAAAGATAAGAGAGAAGAGAGGAGACGAGAGAAGAGAGGAGAAGAAAGAAGAGAGGAGAAGAGAGAAGAAAGGAGAAGAGAGAAGAGAGGAGAAGAGAGAAGAGAGGAGAAGAGAGAAGAGAGGAGAAGAGAGAAGAGAGGAGAAAAGAGAAGAGAGGGGAAAAGATAAGAGAGAAGAGAGGAGACGAGAGAAGAGAGGAGAAAAAAGAAAAAAGGAGAAGAGAGGAGAGAGGAGAAGAAAGAAGATAGGAGAAGAGAGAAGAGAGGAAAAGGAGAGAGAAGGAGAGAGGAGACAGGAGAAGAGAGAAAAGAGGAGAGAGAGAGAAGAAGAGGAGAGAGAAGAAGAGATAGAGAAGAGGAGAATAGATGAGAAGAGAGGAGAAGGGAGGAGAGGTCTGGCGCCCAAGTAACAAAGAACAAAGCTTGAGTGTAACAACGGCAATATACATATATATATATATATATATATATATATATATATATATGTATATATATATATATATATTTCTATTCTTTTTATCTATATTCTTATTACTATTTTTTTTTTTTTTTTTTTTTTTTTTTTTTTTTTACTAACTGCAGTCCACGATACCCCAAATCCAATTTTTCTACTTATTCCATGTTTACCCTTCACCTGGTAATAATTCAGCGAGGACTCCTGTTCAGTGAGCTACAGAAATGAATAAGTAAATAGACAGATAAACAAACATAATAAACACGTTAATCAATAAATAAGTGAATGGGTAAGGAAATCAATCTACACGTAGCTTGATAAATAAATAGATAGATAATTAAACAAGTAACGAAGTTAAAAGATAGGAAATTAAAATAAGAGAAAATACAATATGAACTAAATCGGTGGTTTGGCTGTTATATGGCATTAGGTTTGTTGGCAATATCAGGCTTTCATTCATCTATCCAACGAATGGCTGAGACCTTACTGAAGACCCTCAATATCCTCTTAGTCCAAGTTTTACCCAAAGTTTAGTTATAGGGCATCGCTCAAAAACTTCAAAAGACTTTTCAAAATACTTTTTCACTCTTGAGGATTCCATCACAGAGAAGGATGAATAGAATGAAGGATTCAAGTTGTTTTTAGACGTTGGAAGGATTAAATCCTATTTCAGAAGGTTGGTTCATTATGGCATGAACGGCTTTCTTCGTCTATGTCTGTGGTATCGTCAAAGCAATATTTGGTATGGAAGTACAAGACTTGTTTCACCTCAAATGTTAATTTGCGCCTCAGGTTCGAGTCCTGCAGTCCCACAGAGACGAGCACGGTCCTCAAGTCCTTTCATAAAGCATTCTGAGAAGAAACGTTGGACACATGTTACTGCTGAGTTGGTACAGGTCTGTTTTTATATCGCTGACTCACAGAATATGGGTCGTTATGAACTCTCTTTGTGTGAAGAGAGATTAAGGGGAAATGGTCAAGGCTGAGAGAGAGAGAGAGAGAGAGAGAGAAAGAGAGAGAGAGAGAGAGAGAGAGAGAGAGAGAGAGAGAGAGAGAGAGAGAGAGAGAGAGAGAGAGAGAGAGAGAGAGAGAGAGAGAGAGAGAGAGAGAGAGAGAGAGAGAGAGAGAGAGAGAGAGAGAGAGAGAGAGAGAGAGAGAGAGAGAGAGAGAGAGAGAGAGAGAGAGAGAGAGAGAGAGAGAGAGAGAGAGAGAGAGAGAGAGAGAGAGAGAGAGAGAGAGAGAGAAATTTTGGGCCCGGTCGGTCCGGGGAACGAATCCCAATCAACGGGGTTGCACATCAAGGTTTCACGATTGCCTGTGGGAGATGATTATATGCAACGTTCATCTTCTAAAGGTACCACTACCACCTGTCGTTAGTACTTTTTTACCTTGAAAAATGACAATAAAAGAAAGTGAGGATCCTGCGTTTTAAGGACTGGCGGTCCAGGTAACAGTTGTTGTTAAGAATTGGAGAGAAATGTGGGATTCGAACCCACAACTAAGCGAAGCGAGACCAGCACGCTATCGATTGTACCACCAGCGCGCTGTAGCTTTATTAAGAATTCATGTTACCGGGCGATAGATTCAGCGTTTTTTCGGAGCATATGTATACATAGATAATATATATTACCGTGTTTACCTGTACATTCACTGTGTATATTACATGCAAGAATATGAGGGATGCGAGATAATGCCTCTAACAGGAAAAATCTTACACAAGGAAGCAACATTTCTGGTTCAATGATCGGTTTGTTTGCCATTCAAGGACTGGAAGAGTTGTACCCGAATTTTTCGACGAAAATAGAGAATCCTCAACAACGTCATTATTTTTTAGAAAGGTGAGGACAGGAATGGTCCGTGGCATTAGTCCCTTCAACGTTGCGTCACAATATATCATAACAATGTACTACGATTAACACATGACCTGGTAAGAATTTGTATTTATGTACATATACGCGCACACATACCCACATACAAACACACACACGCACACATGCACACACACACACATACACACACACATACACATACACATACACACACACACACACACACACACACACACACACATACACAGACAGGCACACACACAGAGGAGAAGAGACAGAGAATATAAGATGAGTAGTAGGATGATGGATGTTGTGAGAAACGATGCAACTGTGGATGAAGCAGCTCTGCGTGAGGACAAGGCTGAAATAATTCATCTGAAAGTTAGGACCAAAAGGCTGAATGGAAGAGACCTCATGGTGTTGTATGCCCAACCCAGGAAAAGAACTTAAAATGAAGCTGAATATCAAGAAATATTATTGGATAAAACTCTTCTTGAAAAAAATTGAATAAAATAATGATATATTCCTTGTGAGAGACTATAACTGCGGTGAGGTCAATTGGAAGGAGTGAATTGCAAACGCTAAGGCAGATTCCAGGGGAAATACTGTTAAATATAGCAATGAAGAACACAATTATTTAATAGGTTAGAGGGAATAACACTCCTACGAGATTGGACTTGATACCAAAGAACCAAACATCATTTTCTCTCTCAAATATCTTTGTGTTATGAGAAAAAGTGAGACCATGTAATAATTAGATTCCACTTGGTAGATGAACAGATAACAAAGGCAAGTAAGCCCAATATTGGGAAGGCCCTTCACAAACTTGAATGATTTCTTTGAAGGAGACTGAGAGGAATTCATAAATATCACTGAAACTATGAAGAAACAGGAAATCTTTCTTTACTTTTACCATATGGGAGTAAACAAACATGTGCCGAAAATTCGAGTAAAGAAAAATGGGAAATAAAGCTGGTTCAATAAAAGGTGTGAAATAGCCCCCCCAAAAAGCGCAGGGAAATAGCTTGCGAAAAAGGGAAAAAAGAGAACTAATAAAATAAAGGAAAACTACAAATTAATTAGAAATTATTACACAATCCACAAGGATCCGCAGAGAAAGGGGGGGGGGAGAATGGGCATCGTAGATAAGTGTTAAGATGAACCGGAACTGTTTTACATTTTTTGTAAATAATAGATTTAAATACAAAGAAGGAATCACGATATTAAAAGTGGGAGGTGAGGTGTTTGAGGATGGTTCAGCTCATCCTGAAATAAAGAATGAAACTTTTTAAACAATCTTTACAAAGGAGAGCAGTTTTGTAAAGGATGGTGAACTGAACAATATTTTAGGCTTGGAAATGATAAACGTAGAGATTAATAAAGAGCTCAATTTTTGGGGGGTCACTTAATGTGAGAAAAGCTACATGGCCTGATGGGATCTCAAACTGGATGCAAGATGTAAGGAACAACTGCTAGACAAGGTTCATAGACATATTGTGTGGTCATTAGAAGAAAGAATAATGCCACAGGATTGGCAAAGGGCTAATGTGGCACCAATTCATAAAGGTGGAAATAAAGAGACGCCACTGAATTACAGGCCGGTATCGTTGACCAGCACAATAGTGAAGTTATGTGAAAGAATTGTTAATGATTGATGGGTTAGATATCTTGAAGAGATGACCATCTTCATGGACAATCAATCTGGTTGCATATATATAAGGTCAGGTGTGTCAAACCTATCAAGGTTCTACATGAAAGATTGATGTGCTGCAAGGGATGAAGGGTTGGGTGGACTGCGTATTTCAGTCTATAGAGGGCTTTTGATAAAGTACCTCGTAGTCACTTACGTGGAAATTGGAGCACATTGGAGGACTAAAAGTGGATTACTCGAATGGTTTTTTTTTTTTTTTTTTTTTTTTTTTTTTAAGGGCAGGTTGGTTCATGAGGATAGCAGTAAAACATAAGATGTCAGAAATGGAAGCAGCAACCAGCAGAGTCTCACAAGGTTCGGTGCTAGCAAATATAATGTTTCTTATCTATGATAATTGCTTGATGTTAGGCACAACAAACTATGGTAACATGTTTGTAAATGGCGCAAGTTTCATAAATCTGAAAAATGAGGATTGCCATCTGCTGCTAAAAGATCTAGACACTATATTCGCCTGGAACCAAGAACGGAAATTTATTTTTGAAAAGATAAAAAGTACAAAGTACTGATCGTTGACAATAGATCCAAAAGACGATCAATGAACTGTTCATTGGGATGATAATCCATTACAAAACCATAGTAGGAGAATTACCGGTGTTGCTTAAAAGACAATCTGTCACCTGACAAACATAGCAGTAAGATTGTGGGAGGGACGTGTGATTTTTCGCAGAATATTAAGATCGCTTTTCTCTGTATGGATTAAGAGATAATGGGAAAATGAAAAGAAACTCAAATCCATGTTAGATAAGACCAATCAGTGGTATGGCCCACACAAGACCATGAGGGTATAAAGGAGATCAACCAAACTAGTTTCCAGCCTGACAAATAAACCATGGAAGGAGAGACTAAAATCACTAGGTCTATCAACGCTGAAGGTCTAATGAGAAAGAAGACTTGGGTAATTTCAAGACACTAAAGAGAATGGACAAAACTGACAAAAAAAAAATCTCTTCATTAGAAAGGGAGGGCTTCACGAGGTCAAGAGAACAAATTATCTCTCCACATCTATCTCTCTCTATCTCTATCACTCTATTTCTTTCCCTATCTCTCTATCACTTTATCACTCTATCTCCATATCTCTCTATCTCCCTATCTCTACATCTCTCTACCTCTCTATCTCTGCATCTCTCTACTTCTCTGTCTCTCTATCTATCTCTATGTCTTCCTTTCTATCCCTATCTCTACCTCTATCTCTATCTATCTGTATCTCTACCTTTTGTATTTCTACCTCTCTATCTCCATATCTCTCTATCTCCCTATCTCTCCATCTCTCTACCTCTCTACCTCTACATCCCTCTACTTCTATATCTCGCTCTCTATCTATCTCTATGTCTTTTTCTCTATCCCTATCTCTACCTCTATCTCTATCTCTCTATCTATATCTCTACATTTTGTATCTCTACCTCTCTATCTTCATCTATCTATATATATCTCTCCTCTATCTATTTATCTATCTATCTATCTATATCTCTATCTATCTATCTATCTATCTATCTATCTATCTATCTATCTATCTATCTATCTATCTATCTATCTATCTATCTATCTATCTATCTATCTATCTATCTATCTATCTATCTATCTATCTATCTATCTATCTATCTATATCTCTATCTACATCTCTATCTCTCTACCTCTTTCTCTATATCCCTATTTCTCTATCTCTCTATCTCTATCTTTCTCTACCTCTATCTATCTCTATCTCTCTACCTCTCTATCTCCCTATCTCTTTATATCTATATGTCTCTATCTCTCTGTTTCTACCTTACCTCTCTATCCCTATTTTCTTTTATTTATTTTTTTCTTTCCAGCAAGTTTTAAGTCGAAAGAAGGCCCAGTTTCCTTGTTATAGTTGACCCATATCATCCATGGCGAAGTGGAAACTTTTCTTGCCCACCCCGACCTCCATCTACCCCATCAATAAAAAGCAAAGTGAATAGCATCAGATTATCTCTCCTTTGATTTCGTCACTTTTTTTTCCCGAGAAAAACTGAAGTCTCTCGCACCTTCCCTTACTTGACCGCATGTTGGCCTGTGGCAATCAAGCCCTTTGAACCGCTGAATCGCTCTTTTGCGGGAAAGTAGTATGCTGGAACGTGTCCGGAAAATGACAGCTCGTTAAGGGAAAGAGTGGCGACCCTGATACAAGGATCGATGTTGTTACTCCTTGAATACACCTTTGTGTGCCCGAAATAGCTGAGAGCAGGACCAGGAGGAGGAGAAGGAGGAGGAGAGGAGTAGGGGGAGGAGAATTAGGCGGGGAAGGGGGAGAATAGAGGAAGAGGAGAAAGAGACGAAGAGATAGGAGGAGAAGGAGAAGTAGAGGACGAAGGGAAGGAGAATTAGGAGGAGAAGGCGGGGAATAGAAAGAGGTAAGAGGAAGAGCAGAAAGAAGAGGAGGAGGACCAGAAAGAGGAGTAGGAGGAGAGGAGGAGGGCGGAAATTAGGAGGAGAAGGGGGAGAATAGGAAGAGGGAGGAGGAAGAAGAGAAAGGGAAGAAGGAGGAGGACAAGTAAAAGAAGCAGGAGCAAAAGTAGGAGTAGGAGACTTGTTAGTAGCAGTAGTAGTAGAAGTAAAAGAGGTAGTTGTAATAGTAGTAGTAGTGGTATTAATATTAGTAATAGTAACAGGAGAGGGAGAGGGGATGTTCAAGGTTAAACATTAGGGTGAGTGACGACATTAGAAATGAAACGAGTAAAGAAAAAATAATACAGTGGAGAAAAAACGATACTCTGAAAAGGACGTTCAAGTTAAAAAAAAAAAAAAAAAAAAAAGACAGGTAAGGGAGTAAAGAGGAATCTCTAAAACAAAATATTCCTGTAGAACAGCAAGAAAACGAGACAAAAATAAATCCACCGAGAACTGAGGAAAGGGGTAACCCAGGAAAGCAAGGTAACAGATGAATCTGACCATTGACTCAGTGAAAGAAAGGGGAAAAAGAAAGACTGATAATAAACGGAAGTTATGGAGAAGAATTCAGTGGAAACAAAGAAAAACACGCTGACACTCTGAGCCTGCAGGAAACGTATGTCCTATAGGGACCCTTCCTAGGTCTTCTTACCAAATGCCAGGGAGTTGAGGGTGTGAGAGGGACTGAAGGACGAGAGAGGTCGTACTCGACATGGATAAAGAGGAGAAAAGGGGGAGAGAACAAGGGCGAAGATGAAAGAGGGCAAGACAGTGAGGAAGGAAGGAGTAAAACCGGATGGTTAGACAAAGGAGAAAAACGAACGGATGCAGAAGAAAGAGAATATGGAGAGGCAGAAAGAAGAGAAATAAGAGAAATGGAGAGAGGTGATAAAAAGAAAAATCTGGAGAAAGAAGAAAAGAAGACGTCAGGAGGTTAAACAAATACCGAAAGAGAAGAAGTAGAGACAGAATGACAAAAAGGGGGGTGGAGGAGGCAAGACAAAAATGAGAAGACGGAAAGAAGAGAAAGAGAAAGAAATTTATAAATAGAGGAAATAGCATCAGGCAGAGACAATGAGAAAGTAAGTTTAAGAAATGTCGGGTGAATAGAATAAGAAAAAGTGATGAATGAACTGGGACACTTTTTAACCTTTTCCAGTCTGGA
>NC_134786.1:14843592-14851092 GCF_046742065.1 Oratosquilla oratoria | reverse complement strand
GGTGAAGGTGGAGGGTGATGGTGAAAGGTGATAGTGATGGTAAAAGGTTGTGGTGATGGTAAAGGGTGATGGTGATGGTAGAGGGTAATTGTGAAGGGTGATGGTGATGGTGATGGTGATGGTGATGGTGATGGTGATGGTGATGGTGATGGTGATGGTGATGGTGATGGTGATGGTGATGGTGATGGTGATGGTGATGGTGATGGTGATGGTGATGGTGATGGTGATGGTGATGGTGATGGTGATGGTGATGGTGATGGTGATGGTGATGGTGATGGTGATGGTGATGGTGATGGTGATGGTGATGGTGATGGTGATGGTGATGGTGAAGGGTGATAGTGATGGTGAAAGGTAATGGTGATGGGAAATATTGATGGTGACAGTAAATGTTTATGGTGAAAGTAATAATAGTGATGGATCTGATGACGGTGTTTACATCACACAAGATAGCCATGGCTGTGATGATAGAGACTTCATAGTATAGAAATAGTGAGCGAAAAACATCGTATTACGACAACGGCCGAAGTGTCATTCTAAATATTGTGACATAACAAAGGTATTGATGAGTATTGTGTTTCATAATTAAGGATTTACCGGTGTCTTGGCAGCATTTCGTTATTATGGCATTAGTGCTATTACTCTCGCCGTATCTGACTTGAAATGTTGACGAGGTTACAGTGATTGCTGAGGTGAGGGTGATAAATGGCCTTAATTGTGATAATTACGGTCGTGGCAGTACGGGCAGAGGGTGGCCGTGGTTATATAAGTATGAAATAATGAAGGACGCAGGATTAGTTGAAGATTATACTGATGGTGATGACGACGGCCGTGATGGTGAAGAAGATTATGGTGGTTGCGGGAGTTATTTAGGTGGTTATGGTGATTATTGTGGTTGTGGTGGTTATTTCAATGGTGTTGTTGTTTTCGTTTTGGTGATAGGAGGTGGTAGGAGGGGCCTATAGTAGGGCGTTTATTTCTTATTTTCTATTCCTTATTTTTCATTTATCTATTTATTTATTTAGTTATTTGTTTGTTTGTTTATTTATTTTATCTATCTATTTATTTATTTATCTATTAATTTATCTATTTTATTATTTTTTTTATTTATCTATTTGTTTGTTTGTTTATATATTTATTTATTATTTATTTGTAATCTAGTTATTTATCATTTAACTATTATTTATCTATTATTTATATATTCATTTGTTTGTTTGTTTTTTGTTTGTTTTCTGTTTTCTGGTTTTTTGTTTGTTTGTTTGTTTGTTTGTTTGTTTGTTTGTTTGTTTGTTTGTTTGTTTGTTTGTTTGTTTGTTTGTTTGTTTGTTTGTTTGTTTGTTTGTTTGTTTGTTTGTTTGTTTGTTTGTTTGTTTGTTTGTTTGGTTGGTTGGTTGGTTGCTTGCTTGCTTGCTTGTTTGTTTGTTTGTTTGTTTGTTTGTTTGTTTGTTTGTTTGTTTGTTTGTTTGTTTGTTTGTTTGTTTGTTTGTTTGTTTGTTTGTTTGTTTGTTTGTTTGTTTGTTTGTTTGTTTGTTTGTTTGTTTGTTTGTTTGTTTGTTTGACTAATTAGTTAATTGATTAATTCTCACCCGGATATGACGCTTCTGGCAATTTGAATATGCAACCTGCCCCTGTTCAACTTACCAAGCCTCCCTTTCCGCGCGGGCGACCGGGGTGTTGTCAACGAGGCACGGGAATATCGACCAACATGGGGTGAGCTGTCGTCAGGCTTTTCGTGTAGGAGACTAGAACATACTTTCTTTCCTCAAAGACGATCGATTATCCGTTTTACCAACGGAGCTCATGAGGTTTAGAGTGAATATACTGGGGCTCTCTATGAGGTGAGGAAACTGAGTACTGGTGAGATTGGTTGCAAGGGTCACACCTATTACTGGTCGGACCCACTTATTTGAGATAACTGTAGGTAGAGATAGCCGACTACAGCCCACCGTTGTTGTGGGTACTCCTGTTTATGAGCATATGATACAGGTAAGGTTAAGATATAGCTTGATTTTTTTTTTTTCTTATTGTAATGTGTGTTCCCATGAAGAAGTATAATCTTGAAGGGAAAGGGAGGTTCTATGCCAATATTGATCCTAAAGTCGACAAGAACCCGTCACTTGTTTTGGCAACTTCTGTGCGATTATTGGCATCGACAGAGAGCGCTATGAATTTTGTGTTGGACCCGAGGGCCTGGGACCAAGGAAAATAAAAATTCTCGGCCTCTGATTTTTTTTTTTTTTTTTTTTCAAATACAGAAGGTTGAAGAGTGTTGGCTCTTGTTTCCAAGGACGAGGGACATGCCGATGGACGTGCAGCAAAGGAGATCCATTAGACCCTTATTATTGGAAGATCCAACAGAGCTGCAGGGCTTACCCTGATGTTGGGCTCAACAAGATATGTGTTAAGTCCTGGAGAGTCTCGAATCATCAGGATTTCATCTGGAGACACTCAGCAGCAGGCTTGGTGCTCTTGAAGATCCTGAAGAAATGTGGGATGCCTTCGAACATAAAACTCTGAAAGCTACTAAGATTCTTCTGGGTGGCTAAATAAGTACGAAATGACAACTTTTAAGAAATAATATATTTGGATATACACTCAAACAACAAATGCGTGCACCCGCAACAAGGCCGTCTTCGAAACTGACGCCCAGCTCCAGATTTTGCGCGCGAACGTGCAACGCATCTGCGATATCTTACATAAATACAAAATAAATTTTATACATAATATAATTATTACAATAAATACTAAAATAATACAATATAATTTTATATTATACACCATGCCAACATAAGATTTGCGTCGCTTCTACAGTTCTGCAAGAGTCTTGCAGGGATTATCGCCCAGATTTCTGTTCTATACTCTGAAATAAAGTACTTTAAAATGCGTGGAGGCGTCTCCGTATTCTGTCCTATTTATTCAGAAACGAGGAAGGGGTGGGTGCTCGTTCTTACACTGTCCAGCACCTTCATGGACGACTGGATATTGGGCATCTGTCAATTAAGAATATTCCAGAGCATCTATTGGCCTTGCTGTGGATGTGCTGTGTCTGGCGAAACTGCTTCTGACCCAGGGCAGTGGACAAGGTGCAGGGATGACCCGTCATCCAGGAGGTGCTAAGATAAGAGGGAGGGTGGAGGGGTGTGGAGTGTATTCAGGGATGGAATGGGTGGGAATGATTTTATGCCTTTTCCTTTTTGGCTACCTCCCTTGTAAGGGGGAAAAAGCCTTGGTATATGTATGTATGTATCTATTGGCAAGGCCAGAGTCACTGACCTTTTCTTTGTTGGTAATGTTGTACGTCCTAAAGAATTGTTGGAGGTCTTTGTTGCAGTCCTTGGGTCACTGTACAAGGAAGCAAGACACACTGGAACTCCAGGTCTTTTAGATCAAGACCATGTTCAAGGAATTTAGGGGTTTGCTGGATGATTTAAGATCAGTCTGTTTATGCTTGCGGTGAGGATACTGATGTCTTGTAAAGTTTCACATAGCTTAGAAGTGTAGTGTAAATAAGTAATAGGTCACATCAGCAAGCTCTTTCAAGGAGAATCATCGGTGTTGTTGGCATTACTTTATTTCGTACCCACTCGGTGAAACTCAGCCAAGACCTCCTACCATCATAATACTTGAGCGTCAACTGCGGTTATATGGGTATGTGGCCTGCTTCAATGATGTTAATCCCACTTACAGGTAAGTTTCACAAGAGATTCAAGGGAGAACGCACGGAACTCATTCCTGGAAGAAGTCGACTGATCTTACCGAATGCTGGCTGGAATGGGAGAGAGAGTTCGTCTGGAATGGAGTCGACCTATGGGTAAAATGACACCCCACGGCGCATGATCCCCTACTGATGGTGATGGTGATATGATTGCCAAGTAATTGTCCTTGTTAGGGGATAATGACAATGGCAACAATAATTGTGGTAGCAGTCGAATAGGCACTGTGGTGAGGGCGATGGTTGCGACATGGCTATTGTGTTAGTAGTTGTAGAGTTGTCATACTGACATCAATTATATTCTGTTCTTCATTTTTTTTTTTTTTTTTTCAATATAACGACAAGTTCCGAGACTGGAGTTGTCAGGCTACGATTGAAGTAACAATGGGAAAAGGAATGATACGCACAACTGTGGCTGGCATCTGACATGACTGATGATAACGTTGTCAGAGGAAAGAACAGCTCATGTGTTGGAAGAAACACCGGTGCTGACGATGACTGACAATGTAGATATTAACAATGAGGATTGGTCTGACAACGCCTTTGGCAAAGGGTAATGGTGATAGTCACGCTGACAGCGTAATTGTTTTGATCCTGTTCATGTTGACAGTGGTGTTTCTTGCAGACTTTGTTTTTCTCTTTAAAAATGATAAAATAGTTTCGATGGTGATGTACTATTTGATTCTAGGATTTTCCCTCTATATGATAGAATTGTCTAACACTAGACAGAATTATATTCTTAAAATATGAGTTATTTAGAAAATGAATAACATTTTAGACCTCTCACAACAACTTCATCTGGTTACAAGTTTGTGATACGAAAGGTAACCATTACTCTTGAAATGAGTAAATAGTCAATAAAACGTAATATGACCATAAATGTTGTCTAAATTATCATTTCTCTTGCTTGAGGCACAGCCGTAACACAACACCATTTACCACGCATCATCACGCGATTAACACACACCTGCCTCTACCCGTATTCAATGACACAAAACAAGAGCTCATTTTAGAAAGAACAGAACAGTAACTCCCAGACTTTTTCTCAAAGAACTTTTATTTATGTAATACCGGTACTTTAACTGGCATCCAAAACCTGATACTAGTTTGTGGTCTAAGGGACACCTTGGGACTTTGTATATCCTTCGGGATTCCATGTCTTCCATCTTGGAGGATCCACTGGGCTCAGGGGAGCACTTGGGACCACGTGGCATTCAATATTAAGGGAAACAGCGTGTGGTGAGCCAATCTTAGATTGACGGACAAGGGAATCTGATTGAGCCCATAATATCTCTCCCTGTTATATTACTCGTGTCCGTTCAACTGATAGCCTTGGCTCGGTTTCTATTATTGACTTGGTAGAGGGTGACAAACAAGTATGGAGTCAATAGACTCCTGTCCAGTATTACAGATATTCGCAGCTGTAATCATATGCTCATTCAATTCTGCAGACATTGGGTTCCGTAAATAGAGGTCGAAACGACGTGTGTGTGTGTGTGTGTGTGTGTGTGTGTGTGTGTGTGTGTGTGTGTGTGTGTGTGTGTGTGTGTGTGTGTGTGTGTGTGTGTGTGTGTGTGTGTGTGTGTGTGTGTGTGTGTGTGTGTGTGTGTGTGTGTGTGTGTGTGTGTGTGTGTGTGTGTGTGTGTGTGTGTGTGTGTGTGTGTGTGTGTGTGTGTGTGTGTGTGTGTGTGTGTGTGTGTGTGTGTGTGTGCGCGCGTTTGTGTGTTTATTGTTTGTCTCTGTGTTTGTCTCTCCCATACAGATTAATCATTTACTAAATAATTTTTTCTTACCGTCAATATTCCATTAACTTGAGTGCAACCCCCTACTTTCCAGAGTCACGCAGCAACCTGTTGTGAGCATAGCCTAATCACCATTCATATCTAATATATAGTTAATGGTAACCACTTTCTAACATTGCACTACTCCCATCAGATCTCTTTTTGACACATACACAACCACGCCACCACTTTGGTGAAATACGTTTTACAAGGACATAAATGCTGGCTATTTTCTACGAAATAAATAGTTCTGTCTGTCTCTGTCTTCTTCCATCTTTTTTTCTCACTGTCATTTCCCCCTCCCGTTGTCTGTCTGTCTGTCTGTCTGTCTGTCTGTCTGTCTGTCTGTCTGTCTGTCTGTCTGTCTGTCTGTCTGTCTGTCTGTCTGTCTGTCTGTCTGTCTGTCTGTCTGTCTGTATGTCTGTCTGTATGTCTGTATGTCTGTCTGTCTGTCTGTCTGTCTGTCTGTCTGTCTGTCTGTCTGTCTGTCTGTCTGTCTGTCTGTCTGTCTGTCTGTCTGTCTGTCTGTCTGTCTGTCTGTCTGTCTGTCTGTCTGTCTGTCTGTCTGTCTTCTCTCTCTCTCTCTCTCTCTCTCTCTCTCTCTCTCTCTCTCTCTCTCTTTTTCCCTTCCCCCTCTTCCTCTTTCTCCCTTCGCCCCTTTCTCTCTCCCTACCTCTCTCTTCCTCGCTAGGTATCTATATAGGCATATGTATATATGTATGTATATGCTTATATGTACACACACACACATTCCACGGAGCGCCAAGAAGAAATTAAGCCAAAATACCTATCCTATTTTATTTTATACAATGTATATCTGATCATGATTTGTAGATTCAAAATAGAATTACCAGAAGATGCCTAAAGCAAAGGCGAAACGTCGTAAGTAATGCATTTGTTTTCATTTCCAAATTCACTATGGTATCATTTGGTGATATTGTGTTCTCCCTTCATCCAACAAAAAAAAAAAAAATAGGGAGAAGGATAGAAAGTTTAAGGAAGAAGATTTCCAATGTTGAGTATGCTGTATTATTTAATAGAGTATATATATACATATATATATATATATATATATATATATATATATATACATGTTGAAGTAACCACCAGGAAAGATAAACTAAAGAAGCAGAACGCTTTCGTATATTTACTTCTTCAGTTCTATTACTGTGAACTGAAGATGTAAACAAACAAAAGTGTTTTGTTTTGTTAATTTATCTTTCCTTGGGGTTACTTCCTCATTTGTGAACACACGTTTCCAGTGTTACGTCATATATATATATATATATATATGTATATATATATATATATGTATATGTATATGTATATATATATACGTTTGTCTGTCTGTCGGTCTGTCTGTCTATCCATTTTTTGAAATCCTGCCATCTTTCTATCTTCCCATCTCCCTATTTTCCTTTCTTCTTATCTTCTTGACTTCCTACTTTGCTCTCCTCGCGCCGAATCCAGCACACCTTCAGTTTCCTCGCCTCGCCGCCGCCGCCGCAGGACGGTCTGTCTGTAACTTCTTGCCTCCGCGGCGGCGTCCTCGTAATCAGAAACTTTAGTCTCGAGTTTAAACCACGAAGGACCTCACGCAGCTCGGCCTGTTTTTGTTTGTATTGTTCTCCGTTTGACGGGGGAAGTCTGTCAACATCTCCCGGTGTGCGATCTGTGCAAATGGGGCGTTTATAAGATATCCGTATTTTATTATGAGAAATAAATTTCTATTTATGTATGTTTGTATGTATGTATGTATGTATGTATGTATGTATGTATGTATGTATGTATATGTGTATGTATGTATTTATGTGTGTGTGTGTATATATGCATGTATCTCTGTGCCTATGCAAGTATTTATGTATCTACTATAATAAAGTAGTAGCTTCTGTCTGTCTGTCTGTCTGTTTGTTTGTTTGTTTGTTCACGAACTCCTCCTAGGGATTTGGAGATAGACCCCCATAACCACATATATTCTGATACCCTGTCACTCCAGGTACTTGGATAACT
>NC_134786.1:14806092-14833592 GCF_046742065.1 Oratosquilla oratoria | reverse complement strand
CATATACTGCTCCACTAAATCTTCTCGCGGCCTCCTCATCCTCCAACCACATCTGCGCCAGCAAAATCAACTCTTCCTCAACCGACAGCCCAGTGACCTCTACCCTTTCCAGACAACAGTTTCTTATGTTAGTCCTGTAAGGTGGGGTTCATCGTGAATGGACGGAGCAGACAGCGGAGAGCAGCCGTCAGTTCAACCATGTGATTTTTCCAAAGGTGTCTCACGAAATTACACAGGCCCGATAACCACTGAAGAAATGACAAATCATCTAGTATCATGTTTAGTATCATGTCTCTAACATTTCCCCTACTTTCTTAGTGTATTATATAGGGTCATGGTCATTATATTAAAATTATTTTATTTCCAACTTTTCACACAATATCTTTTTTAACATCAAACCTATAAAACCTAATTAATTTATGTTGCATCACAACACAAAGGACGGTATAATGAGCCGTAGGGTAATGATCATGGAATTATGAAATCGATATCCTGTTTGATACATCATGCAAATGTTTAAATTTTGCTTTAGCGCACAATAGATAGTTCTATTCAATAGTGAAATAGACCCACGGAGGTCAAGGTTCATGGAGGCCTTTTTCCAATCTAAAGTCCAATTTCTGAGTTGAATAAAATCGTCTGGCTTTGATTACAATAAAATATATGGCGAGCGTTACCATGTTAAGGGATTTACCCATAAAATATCATTTTCCCCCTCAGCGGAATAAAATCGCCCAGCGGAAGGCATTGAAATAAAAAAAATGTAAGAACGATTCTTTACTTCCATAGATTTAATCATTCTTTTCTAAGCTCAATACAAAGTTCATGATTCCAGACAAATTTTTGAAGAGGAGCACACGCCAGCAGGAAGCGCTGAGTAGCTGCGGCCGAAGCCGTCACCTTTGCCCTATGTGCTTGGACTGTTTGGGTAGGTGACTGCCACTACTAGGAGTTGAAGAGGAGTGTAGGATTCGAACCGACAACTAAGCGAATACAAGATCAGTACGCTTCCAATTATGCTACCAGAAGCAAGTGGGACTAAAGAGTGTATTGATGGAGGTTAGAGTTCTTTCGGAGTCAGTAAGGGCAATGATAAAGGCTTTGATATCTAGTCGTCGCTTCATATTATGTGTAACAACAAAAACAAAACATGTAAATCACTGCCGAGCCGAGATTTGCGCCCATGCACTCGGCGCATCGTGCTAAGAGAAGACGTATGTTTTCTCCCGGGAATCTCGTGCGTGTTTTGACAAATCCTGGTTTGACAACATCCACCGTTCAGGTTTCAAAGAGCCATTTCAATTAACTTCGCTTCAGATCCTCCCACGTTGGCAAGTGTAGGTCTTCTCTATTAATCCTTCAGAAATTCCTCATTTACCCCGTACAGGGTACTGACTGTGCAGGTTTTACGGGAGTCAATACTTTAGTGGCTTTAGTCGTAAACCCGACGGACGAGAGTCGCGTCGTATACTTTTTTAGTTAGAGATTGATCCATCCTTCTACCTCTCATTTACTACCCTAAGGAAGCAATAGCGTCTCCAAGGGTGGAGACATTGGCTATTAGCACAGTAATAGAAAATCACTTCCTTTATATGTTATTGTTTGCTGCACCCTTTTGTGGCGTAGGGAATTATCTTTGTCTGCCTGTCTCCCTGCCTGCCTGTGTACCTGCGTGCCTGTCTCTCTATGTACATAATGTACATATATATATTTGTCTGTCTTTCTATGTATATATGTATACACATACTCACACACACTCACACACATACTCACACACATATTCACACACACACACACACACACACACACACACACACACACACACACACACACACACACATGCATATACTATTTTACTTCAGGAGCCAAAGTAGTCACTTCCTCCAATATTAAACTTATCCATCTGGGACGAAGCTCCAGAAACTAATGTCGTTCCAGAAATGAAGGTCAATTTTGTCGATTTAATCCATCCCTGCTCTTTATACATGATTGGTTTCACTCTTTGTGCTAATCCAATTTTTTAACGTTTGTACGTTATCTAGTTTTTAAGGTACGATTGAAATTATAGATTATCCACATTTTTACCTAGAGTTCCTTGTTACTTGCATGAAATCGTCTGGCATGGTCTAGAAAAGGGGTTCTTAATCTTTTTCTCCAATTCCCCACTTTTTAGTGAGCCAACTCTCCATTTCCCACCACAGCATCGGTCTTTGACAAATCCGATTTTAACCCATGCAGTGTTGACATTTCTAACACCAGAAACAAAGAAAAAGAAACAAAAACACATTGATTAAAAAAAAAAGACAATGGTTCTTCTGTTCGAGCGGTCATTCCCCACTTGGCAACTCCGCCATTCCCCACCAGTGGGGAATTCCCCACAGGTTAAAAACCACTGGTGTAGAATATGAGTCTCCCGATCCCCGCATATATCAAGGGACACTGTCTAATAAAATGGCCAATTCGATATCACTAGTCGGCCCGGAGCGAAGAAGTAAACATGATTTTAGTATCTTGTTTGATTTTATTCTATTTCTATTTACCTTTTGTTTGGGGGGGGAGAGTGGGGTGATGGAAGGGGTCACTGTGAATTCTCTTTGCTGCAGTGTTGATTAAAAATGTCTGGATGATAGTGTTTGCGTGCTAATAAATTGACTACAGGTTGATCACCCGGCCGAAGCTAGTCAAGGTTGTCAGTGTAATTAGTTTTCTTTCTGATCAGATTGGGTATTGCGGGGTTACCAGAATTAAATTTCATTGCTTCCTTTTTATATTCTAACTATTTATTTTCTTATTTGTTTATTTATTTATCTATTCATTTATTTATTTATTTATCTATTTACTTATTCATTTACTATTCATTTATCTTTTATTTACTTATTATTATCAATTAATTAATTTATTCATTTGTTTATTGATTTATTCATCCATTCATTCATTCATTCGTTCATACATTCATTGACTCATTTATTCATTTATCTATTTATTTACTTATCTATTCATTTGTTTATTCATTTATTTATATATTTATTTATTTATTCATTTATCTGTTTATCTATTTATTCAATTATTCATTTCTCTATTCATTCATTTCAGTTATCTGTTCTCTTATGTTCAAGTTGAAGTTCATTTCAGAACTGATTTTTTTTTTTTTTTTTACTAAAGTTAAGCCAGTTAAGTCTATCTGGTTCAGGGTTACGACTGTCGAGGTATTACAGTCCACTGCTAACAGGATTGTAAATTTATCGGATTACGTTTGCGGGGAAATTAATAAAGGGGGTTGAATCTGCTTAAGCTTAGTTAACTCCAGAGTTACTTATGTGAAGGAAATTAGTTTTCGGGGATTAAGTTTTTCGGAATTGCTTCATTCTGGAGTTAAATCTATGGCTGGGGATTTATTCATGGGATTAAGAAAGTTGGGAATTGTACATTCTGGGATAAAGCGTGGAAGGAACGGCCGGAGTGTCAGATCTTCTCAAGGGACAAAGATAATCATATTTTACTGTTGTGTTGGTGGCAGCTGGAAGTCATGGTTGGAGGTTAGTAGTTAGAGGTTGATGATAGGAGATTGGAGGTTGGAGGTCGGAGGTTGGAGGTTGGAGGTTGGAGGTTGGAGGTTGGTGACGGTGATGGTGAGATCGTTAGTCAGCCAGGCCTCCACCTCGGCCCAGTAACAGCGGAACCTCTTTTAAGGCCGAGGTAGGTTTCAGGTCCTCCTTCGCCTGACTTCTTCTCGAGACCTATACTTCAACTGGATCATCCTTGGACAGTGTGATTTCTTGTTGGGCTATGGAACAACGGTGTGATTTCAAAACGTGTTACAATTCTGTTTACTAATGATATATTGTGCGATCAGTATACTGACTATATGATATATTGACTCAATACCACGGTCACTTCATATGTCTTCATTCGTAAGAGCCTAAAGTTGTCCATATTAATTTGCAATATGGTGTAATATTGGTTATAGTATTACCCTCTTATGGTAATACGTCGGTCTTGCTAATATGATTATTTAAAATTATTTTCTTATTGTTTCAATGTCAAATTAATCAAAATCCATGGGTTGATTAAATAAGAAACTTGAAAATGAAAGTACATATTTGTACACTGAAAAACATTACATGCACTAGCGTAAGCCAGAAAAAATACATAATAGAGAAAGGAATAACAATCTTAAATAAGACTGATTTGTTAACATTTCAAATACTCAGACGTTTTTATTATTTTTTTTATAAGCGCCAGCTCACTTCATATGGCCGAAAAGACGAGTGCAACACTGCATTAATTGGCCCAACTTTCTCCTCTATCTCCTCCTCCTCCTCCTCCACTCTCCCTCCCACCTCCTCCTTCATCCTCCTCCTACCTCTCCCCTCCCCCTCCATATCGCTCGCGCCCCATTTCCACATTCATAACAATCGGATTCTGTAATTAATAGGGGCTAATTAATTGCCTCATTAGGGTCAGCTTCGTTCTGTGAGTGAAAGAAGAGTCGGAGGCGCAGGAGACGCAGGCCGAGGCGGCTTCGATTGACGCTGCGGTTTGGCCGCCGCGGTTTATGGTTCGGAGAACGAGTGTTAATGACGACGCATGACTCGGAAACTGCAAGTCGACGAGTAGACGTGAAGGGTCCATTACCATTACACACACACACACACACACACACACACACACACACACGCACGCACGCACGCACACGCACACACACACACACACACACACACACACGCACGCACGCACGCACACGCACACGCACACACACACGCACACGCACGCGCACGCACACACACACACACACACACACACACACACACACACACACACACACACACACACACACACACACACACACACACACACACACACACACACACACACACACACACACACACACACACACACACACACACACACACACACACACACACACACACACACACACACACACACACACACACATATGTGTATATATATATATATATATATATGTATATATATATATATATATATATATGTATGTATATATACACATATACATATATATGCATACGTATATATATATATATATATATATATACATATATGTGTGTGTGTGTGTGTGTGTGTGTGTGTGTGTGTGTGTGTGTGTGTGTGTGTGTGTGTGTGTGTGTGTGTGTGTGTGTGTGTGTGTGTGTGTGTGTGTGTGTGTGTGTGTGTGAAGATATATATGTATATATATGTGTGTGTGTGTGTGTGTGTGTGTGTGTGTGTGTGTGTGTGTGTGTGTGTGTGTGTGTGTGTGTGTGTGTGTGTGTGTGTGTGTGTGTGTGTGTGTGTGTGTGTGTGTGTGTGTGCGTGTGTGTATGCGTGTGTTTGTGTGTGTGTGTGTGTGTGTGTGTGTGTGTGTGTGTGTGTGTGTGTGTGTGTGTGTGTGTGTGTGTGTGTGTGTGTGTGTGTGTGTGTGTGTGTGTGTGTGTGTGTGTGTGTGTGTGTGTGTGTGTGTGTGTGTGTGTGTGTGTGTGTGTGTGTGTGTGTGTGTGAGCATTCATACTGTAGCAAAGGGTAGAATGTACATTTGTTCAAAACTTGCAGTCAACCACACATAAAAGTAATTACAGATTCTTAATCGCCTTCCGTAATTCTTGCATCCTCATTCCCTTCTATCCACAGGCATTTTAGCTGTTGTTTACAAAGGATTACAAAGGATTACAAAGGCGGAGCATACCGACAGGAGACCTTTTGGTCCATATCTAGGTCGGATGCGAAAAAAAAATCAAAATAATAATAAATGAATAAATAAAAAATATAATAATGTAAATAACAAATAAAATACATAAATAAATGCATAGGTATAGTTAAATAATAAACAAACAGATAAATAGTAAATGATAATAAATTGACATATAACTAATAATTAATGAGAATCAAACAGACAAATGATAACAAAATAAAAACAAATAATATAAAATAAATGATAATCACTACAGCATCTTGCTTAGGTGTTTATCTAAATGATTCTTAAAGCTTCGAACTGAACTACATTGCACTTCCTCTGCAGGGAGTTTATTTCATTCATTAACTACACTACATTTAGATTTTTTAGGCAAAATCGCTAAGAAATCTTCAATAGGGATCTGGGCTAGTAGGGATTTTATGTCAAAATTGACAAGATTGTAGGATTGATGAACATTAAAAAGATTTAATTTTATGAACTAGGGTATTTACAAGATTCAAAATTTTCTTTTAACGAAATGTTAAAAAATCATATCTGATTTTGTTACTTATGAATATAATATAAACATGAGCCCTGGAAATGTTAGATTGAATAAGTTACTGACAAAATGAATTATGAATATTTTTATCTAGATTAATATTAGAAAGAACTAAGAATGGTGAGGTTTGGTTATGGTCTAGGTCATGGCTGCAGTCCTCAATAAAGTGTATTTGTAGTCATACCAACGTATCTCTCTTCAACGCTAGAAATGTGGGGATTTCCTTTGATCAAGTAAACACGTAGACGGCTTTGATCTGCTTCAATAGTTTATGCTTAGTCAGACTACAAACACACGAAGTGGAAGACTCACGATACCTCAACAAACGAAAGCCACCAAACAACAACATCAACTCCTCACTTCCGCGAGACATGATCGTATCCAATATCAAATTACTTCTGATGCCAATGAACTCTCAATATACGCAATAAAAAAAAACCTGCCACAGATAAATATGCAGATTAGTAATTATGGTACATTAAAGGATAAGCACATCACAATTTTGAAGCCCGATTTTTTCCTAATCGACTTTTATATTATATATAAATAAATAGATTAAATTTGTTTTTCCGTCGTCCTGGATTTTTCTTACATTTTTATCGGATTTTTCTTATTTCACCTAAACGAGGTGGGAAGAGTGATTTCTATATTGATGACATATGACCGTGTATCGAAAGACAAAGCTGCCATTTACAACATATAGGACTTGCAGAACTTTGCTGTCAATCTTTCGCTAATGTTTATATTTTTTCTTTATTTCTTTTCGTTTTGACGAGGTCCAAACGGTCGAGAAAAGACGGGAAAACTTGATTTGCAGCTCGAAATTGTAACAAATCAAACCAAAGGAAAATATTGGTGTTTTCGAGTTCCCGAATCCGGATAGATAGAAGTTCTTGTGCTCTATCATTTCTTGCACCCGGGCGGAATTTGTGTACAGTCGGGACAATTCACGACTTTGGTTACATTCGGCATTTACAAGCCGCTAACCAAGAGGCAGCCAAAAAGACACGTTGGAGGTTAGTTGAGTATGCTTGACCAAATCCAGACTTGATGCCTAAAAGTCCAAGACATGGGACAATCTTTACCACTCTCAAGAACCAAGTTATTGCTGCCTCTAGCCTAAACAATTGCAGGCACCTAAAATTAGAAGGCTAATTGCTAAAAGGAACGGAAAAAGGGTAAGTGATTCTCATTTGTCAATTTGGTGAAATTAATTTCTCCAGAAAAACTAACTGAAAGACATGAACGTCAGTGTGTCATGACATAAACCATTGATGCCGTGGTGGTTTTAATAAATTCATTACGCCCTTGGGCGGCAAACAATAGTACATTAATTACAGTATTGTATTAGAGGACATGTCATCTATTACATATATTCTTTGAAGGGAGACATAATGTAATAATCATTCAAGATCCCCCGAAATGGGGATGGCGAGATAGTGGTACTATGTAAGTGTTACATACAATCATCATGCCTTGTCTCTGGGGAATATTGTCTGTCACCATGGGTCATTGGAGATAATAATGTTCAAGGGTGTTCGCGTTGATGCCGTGGTGGGTAAAACAAACGCTGTAGACTATAAGAAAAGTCTATTGATGTTTGATTACAACAGCAGAACTTCCTTGGTCTACTTTCTCCTACTGACTGCCAACCCCATTCGTTCTCTCTGCTTCGTACTCAGTATGTTGACAAAGCATTACTTCGATGGTGGGTAGGCAATCTCACAATTAATTCAGAATTTATCCTAGTGATATTAGTTTTGGACATTAGTATATGGTATCATATTTTCATTATAAAGGTGTGCAGTTGTTTCTTGTGATTTAATTATCATGGATATTATTCTAAAGGTGTTCTTAGGAATCAGGGTATTTCACAGTTTGGTCACATGAAGGAAGAGCTTAGGGATGTGTGTGTATGTATGTTCGTATGTATGTTGTGATGTAGTTTTTCCTGGGTGGTGTTGCAATATGTGAGGTAATAGTTACACTATGAATGATATGATTATGATATCTCATCAAAGGCCTAGACCTATCTCCTTGGATTAGCGCATTTTTGCAGTGGACATATACGCCTTGACCTGTGTTTCATATAGTCTGATGTGAATTTTAATGGGCTGTGCACTTCATATTTCAGAAAAAAATTTGAGGCACTGAAAGTTGCTGAAGAGCCCAATATCTTAGAGCCAGAAGTTGATCCTGAGCCTGCTACTACATCCCATAAGCGAATGGACGTTTCGGCCTAGGACATTTCGTCCCGGACGTTTCGGCCACGGACGTTTTGGCTATTGTTTAGGAACAAAGCGAACGTGACGGCCGCTTAGGTGTGGTTAATAAATAATCAACTTTACTTAGCCTTTTCGGGTATTTCGACGGGGCGTTTCATGTGTCGTTCATAAATAATAAATTTTCTTTGCATTATCAGCCGCTCAATTATTGTTAAAGTATGGCACATATTATAAAGAAATAATCAAAATTATTGGAAAGAAAGCACACTGACTTTTATAATTATTACTTATAATTTTTAGTTATTAATACATGTTAATAAATAGCATAGAAATGTTCACGGAGACAAAAGTCTTAAATGTTTATCTGTCTTCCCCGAATATTGTAACTGACAGCAAGTAGAAACTCAGCTAATAATTTGCTACCCGATGCAATGTCATCTTCACAGAGATTGCGGAGGTGAGACTGTGGTTCTGTGTATATTTTCTTTCCTCGGTTTTTTTTTTTTTTTTTTCGCCGAATACCATTTGAATCCTGGAGAATTATATATTTCACTCGCATGTCTTCTCCTCGCAGACATTCAATTAATTTCCATATACTTGGATGACTGTGTCCAACTAGCGATGAAAATCTGTTGCTTGATCCTTCCGATACATTATTGGTACGTGGTTATCCATCAAGTTTCACTTCGTGCAGATTCCATGTGGCAGACGGAAATACCGGTGATATATACCGTATTCTAATGGTAGCAACATTCTCGGCAGCTTCACCACGTGGTACCATGCGTTGCCTGTGATATCCTGTTATGGAAGTTCTGTCGAAGTACTCAATAACTTGAACTGCTTCTTCTGGGGGCGATTTCAATCAATTCCTTCTTCTACTTCGTCCAGTGGCAGCAGGACAAGGTCGTCAAGAGGAAAAACGGACAATACCCTAACGGACAAAATCCCAATTAGTGAAAACTGTCATATCCGGACAAAACCCCAATGGCAATCTGCAGGTAGAGGACGGAACCCCAATTTGAACAAAACACCAATATTTTTTTCCTACAATTTTGATTGATATACATATATATATTTTTTTTTGTATATGTGTTTATTTATCTTTAATTATTTGTTTATTTCTTAAGCACCAAGATAATTACTTTGGATATTTTTTATTTATGCTTTTTCTTTTGATTTTATTTAGTTACTTATTTTCGTTTATTTGTTTATTATATTCTATTTTTTCAAGCACCAACATAACTACTTTGGTTATTTTCTATACAATTTATTGATAATTACATGTCATTTAATTTTCATATCTTTAATAACTACATATCTATAGCACATTTTGTATACAGACATATTTATTCATAGCGAATACAAGATCAGGGAATATGTAAGAGGCTTTTAGATGAGGCTCGGAGATAAAGGTAGACAGTTAGGGTAGAAAGAGGGGTAGATTGGCAAGGGTTACATTTGTATGGATCGGCTGTGTATAAACAATTGTATAAGCTCGCTCTCAGCTCTGAGTCATAAAAATACTGGGAACCTATATGATGTGTTTTGCTTTTTGCTGACTTGTAACCCGGGTGAGTGTGCAGTGAATTCGAGATTGTTTGAGTAAACAATGTTGCATATAGACTTGTAACAACTGTTCTAATTGGAGAAGGGGTGGAGAAGGAGAAAATTTAATTGGTTCACGATTGTAAGATCACGCCCTTAAGGAAGGTCCTTAGATATGAAATTAAAGATCATTGGGCTAAAGAAATCATGACGTCACTCCAGAGCTGACCTGGAACCCAAATTAAGTGTTCTTGACGGGATTCCTTAAGAGCACGTCGTAGAAAAAGTACCAAAGAAAGTTATTGAAGAAAAGTCTTCATAAGCTTAGTTTCCCTTGTCTGAAAGTGGAACCATTTTAGAAATTGAATAATTTGAATGATCTGAGGTATGGGTCCTACAGATAAAAATAGTGACTAATCACATATAACAAAGCCAGTGGGAGAAAGTGAAGAAGAAAGGGAGGTTGACAGTGGTGAAAGGAAAGTAGAAAATGAAAGACTTACTAAACGAAAGTAAAAGCACGAAAGAAAGACGGTAACAGAGTAATGACAGACGTCACAGAATTAATCTAAAGGATTTGCGTTTTCTTGGAGATTACTGCACAAGTTCATCAGGCGCTTGTTGAAGTTCTTGGCCTTCCTATTTTGTCGGGCATGTGTTCGGTCCCCTATACTGTCTTGGAGAAGCTGGTCGTGACGAGTGCTTGGTCCTGCTGTAATCCTTCCACGAGTGTCCAAACTGATGGATGTTTGTGGCCGATGAGCTGGCGGAAGGTATCATTCCATCCCTCATAGATGTTGCTTTTATCCCCACCAGACATGGTAGCCTGGAAGGCATTCCAAAGTGGTGGTGGGAATACTGGAGGACGACGACGCAAGCGGATAGCTGGCAGGGGACCATCGGGTTGAATTAGTGGTGGCTGAATCCGACGAAAACTCCCACTGACGTACGTTGCATCAAAGTATGCCACAAGTTCATCTAGACTTTCTGGCGTGTCTTCTTTGAGGAGTTCCATGACAGCAGTGACGTCCTCTATTGGGAGCATAGTAAGTCCGTCAAGCTTGCCGCAGAAGTGCTTTACTTCCTCGCTGGACTTGTAGAGCGTGACAAGACCCAGATCTTGTATTTTTTGCCAAGTGCTCTATGTTAGGTGGTAGAAGCAACCTTGTGTTGTAACGTAGTCCCCGAAGACATTGTGGATGACCTGGATGGCACCAGATTTAAAGTCAGTGACGATAGTTGTAGGGTCAACACTGAATCCAAGCTGGTCACAGTGCATGAGGATTGCTTTGAGTAGCTCTTCATAAATCGCTTGTGTCTTTCCTGGAAATGGCACGTGTCATGGAGTAGATACCATCCATGTGCAACTGTTGCGAAGACGCCAATAATTGAAGTCCAGCATCTGATGCATACACCAGGATCCGAGCTGCCGAGTCTCTCCCACTGCCGTAGATCAAGAACGGTTTTGGGTCTAGTCCGCCGGTTGTCCTCCACTACCCCTCTAGTAGTAGCCACTGGAGGGTTGCTGGCCCTTTTGGGTTGTGCAACACGTTTCTGTCGCCGAATGGTTTCTAGATTCCCAGCCTGAATACGATTGAAGCATTGCCTGGGCGAGGATTTGGTTGGTCTTGACCTTTTTGCTGCGTGCTATGGACTTGATTTGAGCTCACATTTTAGAAACAGATACAGTATGTTAGTTGCTCTTGTGGTTATGTTCCTTAAAGTTGAGTCTCACGCCCATGTCGTGGTTTGTACTAATGGTAACTTTGCAGGATAAAGCTGAACGCTGGGAACACTCCCATTGAATGGTGTTCTTGGATTTGGTTTTCTTGGTGTACAAGTATCCTTCAAAACAAAGTTTCAGGCCGCGTTTGTTGTTGGTGATGACTTCCATGGTGTTGGCTGTCTGAATGAAGTGAGAAGAGCTGGTCTATTTGAGCAGATCTGATGTCTTTTTGAGTAGAACTGGTGTCTATTTGAGTAGATCAACTGATGAACTTAATTTAGTTTATATTCCTTTAATCATGAGCATCTACTTGTATATTAATTCCAATTATCTAATGAGTTCATACTACAATTTTTTTAATTGGCTACAGTGTACAGATGTCTTGCGTCACTTTTTATAATAAAAAAAATCTGTGGAAATGATTACTACATCTGATCCTTTAATCCTAACTAAAATGAGACACCTCAAAGAGATGCCATTTTCTAAAATTCAAAAACAAAGTACAGTTCTAAGCAATCGGGTGAAATAAGTCATTATGTTGTCTATTTGATATTTTGCATAAACTGTCTTCAAAAATCATTGTTTGAATTCATTTACATCTATGTGATTTCAAACTATTTTCAGTTTAAGCAACTTCAAAATAAATTTTATCTGTAACAATAACATGAAATGTTTTTTGATAACCAGTACCCTTAATGTGGTTTCATCACTTTATTAATGTGACTTCTTACTGTTAACAAACACTAATTGGTGTTTTTCAAAGGTTTTGTTAATAACCAATTCCCTTATGTGTCTTCATTTCTTTACTAATGTGACTTCACACTGCTCACAAATACAAATTTGTGTTTTTCACATGTTGGGGCTATGTTTTGTTAAGAACCAATAATCTTGTGTGTGGCTTCATTACTTTATTAATGTGGCTTTCTTCTGTCCACCAGACCAAGTTGGTGTTTTTACATGTTGGGGTTATGTCCACAAGGATCAAGGGGCATAAGGCCGGCTTCTGTTACCATAGGCTTACCAACGCCATTATGGTGCATGTGGACGAATCTGGACACCTCCCACAATAGAACCGGGCTGAGGTATTACACAAAGGTATGGATAAGAATACCAAGAAATCCATAGAAGCTGTATATATTACTACGCATTCAAACATCACTAGTAAGTCTGTCAGCTTCACCTGGACAAAAACCTCAGCGTACATAGCGCCTCATAATCGGCTGTCTCGGGCATCTCAGCGGGCCAATCAGAGCACAGCGCGCCACGCTCGCATGCCTCCATGAGGTACCAAGCGTATATATAAACTCTCCACGATCCAGTATGCTCATTCCTTTGAAAAAGTAAGTAGATGAAACGCCATAAATAAACGCTTCATTCCCAGTCCATGTCTCCTTTGCTGTGTTTAAGATACTAATTTTCGTTTATCAGTCTAGCCTGCAGGTGGCTCAAAATAAAATCATGAGATTTATATTAGACTTGCTTTGTAGGAGCCATATAGGAGCTGACGAATTTGTAAAAATGGGTGTGTTGCCCATTGATTACAGCGTTAAAAAAATGAAATTAAATCATGTATACAACAATAATGCTCCAAAGTACCAAAGATCCAACTTCCAGCCAGTAGTACACAACCACATCAAAAACACCTCAGGCTACCAATACAGATACTCTGGCTCCTTCAGTAAAAACAGCTTTTATCAGGCTAGTACTGTGCTATGGAATGACCTACCTTCAGACATAAGAGTATTGATAAAAATAATGCCTTTAAGGGTCACATTGAAAATCTTCTGTTCTCAACTGATATAGAGCCAGAAATAAGGAGTCTATTTATTATTAGGTTTCTTATCATCATTGTACTACTTCTAATGTTTAGATTTGTTTTTTTCCTCATGTTTACTCTATATGAAAAATATGTGAATGCAGTTCTTATATAGTAAATTTTTGCTTGTATTAGATTTTTTCTTATGTTAAGTTTTCAATATCAGTACTACTCATGTATCAGTATTATTATTGTATCATAGTTATTATCATTCTATTGTATATTATTTGTTTAATATCTTAAGTGCCCCTAGTTTTTTCTTTCTTTATATAATGTGTTATGTCAAAGATTACTATTTGTAAGTATTTATTATGATCAACATGTTCTGTTCTTATCTATATACATTACCTCTTCTTTCTTTACATAATGAGTTATATTAATGATTATATTATGTTCAGAACATATTATAATTTAACATTCTATGCTCTTATCTATATTATTACTTGTTTAAATGCATCTGGTTTCTTTGTTTTTTAAGAAGACCACAACGGAGATGAGTTTCATATGATTTACTTTGTAATCCTCGCAAATTTGTACATTGTGTTTTTATATCTGTGTATGCTATCGCTAATAAACCTCTCTATCTACTTTCGCTCAAAGTAGGAGCATTTTCGCAATCTCTCAATGATAAATATTCTGTGTTGAGTCCGCTATGTTTGATTTTGCAATACAACGTAATATGTCATCAACGGAAGAGAGCGCTAGTAATTTTTTTCATACGATGGATGTTATGGCAGTGTAAAAAACAGTTTGCTATCTTCAATTAATGGGACAAGTTGAAGAAAAATATTAGTTCCTAGATGTGATTTACCATATGTTTATGCAAAGTAGTGCAAATGTTGTGTGCTTATCCCTTAGATTAATACCACCCCTAATCACCCCCTTTCAAAAAGTATCTCTCATTCCATTGAATCTATGGAGCGGTTACCAGTCCACGGATAAGCAATGGTATACTCGTAGAGCCCTTCCTCCCACATCAACAGTATTCACTCTAGTGTTGATCAGTCTCCTGCTGAAGACTGATCGAAACATTGTGCAATTTTGGTACCTTGATTTTTAAGTATAGCCAATAAAATTAAAGCACATATGAAAAACTAACACAATAAAGAAGCATGTCAACATTGACATATTTGTCCGTATGTTTTTGTGTGTCCATATGTGTGTATGTGTGTGTTTGTGTGTGTGTACATGTGTATGTGTGTTTGTGTGTGTGTGCATGTGTATGTGTGTGTATGTGTGTGTATGAGTGTATATGTAAATTTATATATGTATGTGCTTTTAGTTGTGTTTGTATGCATGTGTGTCTATTTGTATGTATGTGTATTAGTATGTGTATATTTATGTGTATGAGTATGTGTATATGTATGTGCATGTACATGTGTATGGGTATGTATATATATATATATATACATATATATATATATATATATACATATATACATATATATCTGCAAGTGCGTGTATTTGTGTGTGGGCGTGCTCATATGTTTGTACGTACAGTATGTGTTTGTGTATGTATGCGTATGTATGTATGTATGTATGTATGTATGTATGTATGTATGTATGTATGTATGTATGTATGTATGTATGTATGTATGTATGTATGTATGTATGTATGTATGTATGTATGTATGTATGTATGTATGTATGTATGTATGTATGTATGTATGTATGTATGTGTATGTATGTGTGTATGTATGTGTGTATGTATGTATGTATGTATGTATGTATGTATGTATGTATGTATGTATGTATGTATGTATGTATGTATGTATGTATGTATGTATGTATGTATGTATGTATGTATGTATGTATGTATGTATGTATGTATGTATGTATGTATGTATGTGTGCGTGTATGTCTTTTAGGAAGCTATAGGAATCGTAGATTGACGACGCGGGTCTTCGACGACCTAAATCTTGCTTTCATCGATGAGTACGACGTGTTCGGTCAGTGTGGTGCTTAGACGCGAAATCAATTGTCCACGCCACCCCAGGGTTCTCTGACGCTGCAACACAGCACCCTCTCTTGCATCGGCCAGAGGGCCACCCGCATTTGAAAAATGAATATAAACAAATAAATCGGAAATAAATTGAGAAATGAAACGCCGCGAGGCAAAAATCACTGAATCCTTTTCGTCCACCGCCAACCGAAATAGAGTAATTTTCCAGATCCGTAAACTGGCCGGAATTTACGCGCAATGCAAGGTTACTCACTCCCAGCTCTGCCCTCTTTCTCCCCCCCCCCATTCCCACCCCTCTCCCCCCACACACACACCCTCCCCCCCCACCCCAAGTCGATAAATAACATCGAAACGCGGAACCACAGATATCTTCCGCGCCGAGTGATAACCAGAAAAATAAAAGCCGAAAGGAAGATTATCCATTTGGAAAGAAAAAAAAGACGAGAAAGAAGGAATACGTTGCACGTTTTATGTATATTTCGAAGAAAATAAAGATAAGAAAATGAACTGAATATTCTTGACAAGAAATCGAGAGGGACAAGTAGTTCGGGGCCCCACATACGAAGAGGTGATTCATAAAGAAGATAAGAATAAAAGAGAATGGGGTGGGGGGGAGTTGATTTGATGAGAGGAAAAGACGATTGGGGCGGGGGAAAGGGGGTGGAGGAGGAGGAGGAGGAGGTGGGGGAGATTGCATGGGGTCGGAGGCGAAGTGGATGAAATCTCCTTCCGCCCCTAAAAAAAAAAAAAAAAAAAAAAAAAAAGGACGAAAATAAAAGGAAAAGCGAAACTGAAGATAAAGAGACGAAAGTGCTCGAAAGAGAAAGAGGGGGAAGTGAATGGACACAAACGAAAACTTGGAGAGGGGAGGATCAAAAAGAAGAAGAAGAAGAAGAAGAAGAAGAGGAAGAAGAAGAAGAAAAATTGAGATGAATCAATAGGAAGATCTTGGGGGTTGAAGATGATGAATACGGATTATACGCTGAAGGAGAAGGGAATAAGAATAGATCATAATTGAAATTAGCAGAAAGGGAATCTGTGAAGCAGTTTTGACACTATTACAGTTAAGGTTACTTAAAACGGCGATTTTGTAAAGTAGGAGTGAAGAAATACTAATAAGGAAATAAAGAAAAATGAAAATACGATGTAGGAAATGAGAATATAAGATATTTTTTACTATCAGGTCTTGCCGTGGAGGAGCTGTACCTCACTGCATTGCTTTTGGCCTAACCACTGTTACAGGGAGATCCCGCCCCTCATCCCCATCAGGAGTCGCAGCCCTGAAGGGCTGGCATTCGGTCTCCGGACTGGACCCAAGATCTTTCTTTATCAACTTTAATTATATTTCTTACACTTCACACATGGTGACCCGACAACCGTTGACTGTTCCCATATCCCCATTACTTTTAGCCTGTGACATAGAAACAGTCTCACAGTGCTACAACACAAATAATAGTCCAAGTTTTCTTCACAGAGAAATGAGTTGGGGGTTCTAAGGACCGTTGCCAGCCCCTGTGGGGCTGCGGGTGTTGCATTTAGTGAAATTTGAGGCAATAATATATTAGATTAATGAGATGAAGAGGAATGGGTAAGTGAGTTCTTTGTTGTCGGTTAAGATTTTGACTCGGTCATCCCTCCAATCAGGGGGAGAAATCCGTTGTGCAATTTTACAAGATAGGAAGCATAAGAACGATGACAAAAAAAAAATATTATGATTTTTTTCTTAATATATTTCAAACAAGAAATTAATTTTTTCTACCCATTGTGATGACTTATTATGCAAGGTATTATTCTATCTGTCGCCCTAAGTTTTCGTTTTCCTTGGAAGGAATCACCACAATAATGAGACGCTCATTAGCCGTTTTGCGATCTCAATAGATTTTTAGTCTTGCTACAGCTTTAATCAGATTAGGAGAACCCACAGTTATGAAGATGTTAAGAGAGACAGATAGATTTAGTATGACGTATCCATCCATTTAAGTGTATTTACCTAATTATAATATCTAGTACAGGAGGATCTCATAAGGTGCCTTCTTTCTGTCTCCACCGATCAACCTTTGGAAAAAAAATTCGATAAAACAAATGATGAAACGGATTGGTGCAATAAGAAAGAGAAGTAATACAAGAGGATTGTAGACACAGAGGGGAAGAAAACACAAGGAGGAGAAGGAGAAGGAAATCTTCAGCACAAAGCCTCGTAGAGTTTGCTCTATGTCTGTAAGTCTAAGGCTTAAAGGCTCTCGGAGGCCTAAAGCGAAAGCATAAAAGAAGACGTTCAAGACATTTGGAGAATTTTCTTAAGAAGAGAGCTCAGGAGACAAAGAGGAGGTTAAGTACAGGGTGTCTTCTTCACAGTCCTGTAGTGAAGAGTATTAGAAGTCTTCACCGGAAGGGCAATGTAGTGCAAGAGAATGAGTCTATGCGAAGCTCAAATGAGTGGCATCCATGCAAGCTATAGTAATTGAGAAAGACTCAAGTAAATACTCCTCGACATTGTTAAGGACAATGGTGAAATTTAGTTCTGAAACCAGAGAACAATATACAGAACCTTCAGCCTTCTGTGTAAAACAGAGTCAAAAAAAAGGAGCAAATTACCCCAAAATGAAATTTAAAAATATGGTTTTCCTATCATTTCCAAATAAATTGGGTTGATGTATTTGAATTTCTGCGACCATTCCTCCATATTAATGGATCCAATACATTTTCAATTTGAATTTGTATTATGTGTTTACAGAACTATATGGAATTCATTTTTTTATCATATACAACAAACATTTTAAGATTAATGACTTTTATTTTATTTTACTTTGAAGTCTGAGTACGAGATGTAATTTAGTTTTACATAAATTGATTTGTAGATAATAAAAAAACATAAACGTGTAAATAAATGAGATAAAATAAAATAAAATTAAATATAAAGCTTCTGGTGTTTTTGACTTCTTTACGAATCGGACATGGAATAGGAACGTCTCCCCATTCGCTGTTTGTAAAGATCATCATTACCTACATCTGGACGTGCATTCCCGAGAGGATGTCACTTGGTGTCCTATCTATTTCAGTCGTGTCAAAAAAAAATCTTACAACACTAACATTAGTAACCTTTCCAGACGATCTGTTCGTTCAATGTTGCCGGCATCTATGAGGTTGCGGGTTTCCGATTAAAGAAACTCAAAGCAACAACCGATCGATTGATCTGAGTAAAATTTTTAGTGAAAGTAAGACGTGCCAGTGGCTTACGCTAATGGGATCAGCTTGGGATAGTAGTAGCTATTCTTCTTCCTTCCCCTCCCCCTCTCCTTTTTTTTTTTTTTTTTTTTTTTTTTTTTTTTTTTTTTTTTTTTTTTTTTTTTTTTTTTTTTTTTTTTTTTTTTTTTTTTTTTTTCTTTTCTTTTTCAGTGCTATTCTCTACCTTCTGGAGACCATTTAGAAACTGAATAAAATCGTCCTGCATCCATTAACTCCTATTAACTTCCGTGAACATTCCAAGAGCTCTCTTTGGGTATCTCTGGTTTCTTGATCAAGAACTAAAGGGTCTAAGAAAGCCCCGCAGAGAGTTCTGAGACATGCACCTCTGCCCAAAGTGTTTGGAGAGCCAAGGCAAGTGGAGGTCACTGGCCGCTTTTAGAGATCGTTCAGGTCCATTGCGCTCACGACGTGGGAGCGGGGTCGAATACATTACTTTTCACATTCAGATGAAATATCATTTCCTTTTCCCAAAGACATCCATTTTCCTATAGATTTATTCCTTTTCGAGTTGACATCATCTCCCAATTTTTTCTTTTTATTCTTATTTTACAAAAATCACACTTCCCAGTCGTCGTAGATTGGTTTCATCTACATTTTTTTAAAGACGCATTTTTTCTGGACATTATAGGTTCCTCATCACTATGTACGTCTAATAATTTCACTTCATATTTCCAGCATTCCAGAAATGTGTCTAAGAAACTCCTCATATTTTCTATGTCATAGTTCCTTGAGACCCTTTTTTTTTGTGCTGTTTTCCAATATTGATTGCAAACAAGGCCTGGCATTCTCTGCTCCAAGTATTCTTCTTAGTGGTTAGTGTCTTGATATCAAAATCAGTAAAAAAAAAAGATGAATGTCCCGTATTTATATTCTCTCATCATGAAAATCCAGTAAGGAGAGGTACAAAGGATTACAAAGGCGGAGCATGCCGACAGGAGACCTTTTGGTCCATATCTAGGTCGGATGCGAAAAAAATAATAATAATAATAAAATAATAAATAAAAACTATAATAATGTAAATAATAAATAATATACATAAATAAATGCATAGGTATAGTTAGATAATAAAAAAACTGGTAAATCTAATAAATAAAAGCGGTTTCGTGTCTGTCTGTCTGTCTGTCAGACTTTTTTCTCGATTCGATCGATCGACTAATTTCGATTTCGACGACTCAACCTTGAGCCGTGGACGATCATCGTTAGGCCATGGACGCTCATCGTTGAGTCATGGACGATCATCGTTGAGCCCTGAACGATCATCGTTTTGCAATGGACGATCATCGTTGATCCGTGGGCGATCATCGTTGAGTAAAGAACGATCATCGTTAAGCCATGGTGTCGAAGTTCTCGAAGCTGCCGAAGTTCTCGAAGGTGCCGAAGTTCTCGAAGGTGCCGAAGCTCTCGAAGGTGTCGAGGTTCTCGAAGTTCTCGAAAGTGCCGAAATTGTCGAAGGTGCCGAAGTTCTCGAAGGTGCCAAAGTTCTCGAAGGTGCCAAAGTTCTCGAAGGCGCCGAAGTTCGCGAAGGCGCCGAAGTTCGCGAAGGCCCCGAAGTTCTCGAAGTCGCCGAAGTTCTCGAAGGCGCCGAAGTTGTCGAAGATGCCGAAGTTCTCGAAGGTGCCGAAGTTCTCGAAGGTGTTGAAGTTCTCGAAGGTGCCGAAGTTCTCGAAGGTGCCGAAGTTCTCGAAGGTGCCGAAGCTCTCGAAGGTGCCGAAGTTCTCGAAAGTGCCGAAGTTCTCGAAAGTGCCGAAGTTCTCGAAGGTCTGGAAGGTCTCGAACTTCTGGAAGGTCTCGAACTTCTGGAAGGTCTCGAAGATCTCGAAGTTCTTGGTGTTCGTATTTCTTCCGAGATTGTAGAAAATTTCAAGAAGCACTATTACGCAGGCTACAAAAATTTTTGTGGTAATGGTGGAAGAGGACACAGGCAATACCAGTTGTACTATTTAGAGCGTAGGTTCAAGACATTTAAAAGAAAGTACCCCAATCGTGGTCAAGGTTGCACGTTGGACACAATGCCTCTGCCCGTTTCCAGGGGCGCCGGAACGGAGAAATTATAATTCGTATTTGGACCTATACTTTTATTATGACAGAGACCAACAATTAAAGATTAGAACTGCCCGTGTAACACGAAAGCGAAGCGAGCGATCCGCGCAGCGGGTCTTGCCGAAGGCCAAGCACCCCTGGCGTAAGCCACCGGGGTGGGGGTATCAAATGTAGTAAACGCCTCATTAAGTACAATATATATTATAATAATAACCATTTTGGGCACTGACCGTGTGGCCTAATGGATAAGGCGTCGGACTTCGGATCCGAAGATTGCAGGTTCGAGTCCTGTCACGGTCGAGGTTTTTTTTTTTTTTTTTTTTTTTTTTTTTTTTTTTTTTTTTTTTTTTTTTTTTTTTTTTTTTTTTTTTTTTTTTTTTTTTTTTTGTTTATACTACATTTTGTTAGAAAGGGGCTTAGCTCCTGAGATCTCAGCATCTTTAAGTAACGAATATTCTTCGACTCTAAGTTTAGTTTGATTATTTTGTATGTATAACAACCTTTCAAACTCAATTTTTGTGTACATATCAACTAAGAACATTTGAAATAGTCTTATACACTTTATTAATAATAATAATAATAATAATAATAATAGTAATAATAATAATAATAATAATAATAATAATAATAATAATAATAATAATAATAATAATAATAATAATAATAATAATAATAATAATAATAATAATAATAATAATAATAATAATAATAATAATAATAATAATAATAATAATAATAATAATAATAATAAAAATAATAATAATAATAATAATAATAATAATAATAATAATAATAATAATAATAATAATAATAATAATAATAATAATAATAATAATAATATAATAATAATAATAATAATAATAATAATAATAATAATAATAATAATAATAATAATAATAATAATAATAATAATAATAATAATAATAATAATAATAATAACAATAATAATAATAATAATAATAATAATAATAATAATAATAATAATAATAATAATAATAATAATAATAATAATAATAATAATAGTAATAATAATAATAATAATAATAGTAATAATAATAACAATAATAATAATAATAAATAATAATAATAATAATAATAATAATGATAATATTAATTATAATAATAATTTTGATAATAATAACAATAATAATAATAGTAGTAATAATATAATAATAATAATAATAATAATGATAATAATAATAATAATAATAATAATAATAATAATAATAATAATAATAATAATAATAATAATAATGATAATAATAATAATAATAATAATAATAATAATAATAATAATAATAACAATAATAATAATGATAATAATAATGATAATGATAATGATAAATAATAATAATAATAATAATAATAATAATAATAATAATAATAATATAATAATAATAATAATAATAATAATAATAATAATAATATATAATAATAATAATAATAATAATAATAATAATAATAATAATAATAATAATAATAATAATGATAATGATATATTGATAATAATAGTAATAATAATAATAATAATAATAATAATAATAGTAATAATAATAATAATAATAATAATAATAATAATAATAATAATAATAATAATAATAATAATAATAATAATAAAATAATAATAATAATAATAATAATAATAATAATAATACTAATAATAAATAATGATAATGATAATAATAATAAAAAAAATAATAATAATGGTAGTAATAATAATAATAATAATAATAGTAATAAATAATAATAATAATAATAATAATAATAATAATAATAATAATAATAATAATAATAATAATAATAATAATAATAATAATAATAATAATAATAATAATAATAATAATAATAATAATAATAATAATAATAATAATAATAATAATAATAATAATAATAATAATAATAATAATAATAATAATGATGATGATAACAATAATAATAATAAAAGAGATTGACTTCATGGAAAATGTCTTCACCTTTTGTAATTGAATCTAAAGTATGACAGGAGAAGAATTCCTCCCTGAAATATCTACCAGTGACGTATCGTACAAACACCAGGAATTGGGCACAAACAGCCACATCGGTTAACTAATCAAGCTGGATTGCAAATTTTCCTAAGGGCTGCCGCTTTTTAATTAAGCAATCACTTGTAGTAAATAATAATAAATTGACATATAACTAATAATAGATGAAAGTCAGACAGACAAATGATAACAAAAAAAAAACAAATAATACAAAATTAATTATAATCATTATAGCATCTTGCAGTTTGTAGTTTTCATGCGAGTAAATCGCTTGTCTCTATGTTTGTATATTAGCTTTTACTTCCTATGTTCGTTTTTCATTTTGTCGTAGTTTATTCATTGGTTTATCTGATTATTTACTTATTTATTTATCTACTTATTCTTTTGTTTATTTACTTATATATTTGTTTGTTTTCCTACTCGTTTCTTTTCGTATTTGTAACAAAATATGATACTATATTCTGTTTGGTTGATATTTTTTTTCAAAATGAATTCAAATTTGGTAGTTCAGTTGGTGATATTCTTACAATAACAAAGGATTACAAAGGATTACAAAGGCAAAGCATGCCGACAGGAGACCTTTTGATCCATATCTAGGTCGGATGCAAAAAAAAAAAAAAATCATATTAATAATAAATTAAAACTATAACAATGTAAATAACAATTAAAATACATAAATAAATGCATTGGTATAGTTGAATAACAAACAAACAGGTAAATAGTAAATGATAATAAATTGACATATAACTTAATGAAAATATAACTTAATGAAAATAAAAAAACAGAAGAACTTTACAATGAAAGGGACTTAGGTCATGACATAGAAATTAGATTCAATTATTGCCTCGAATTTCACTAATTGGAAAATCCGCAGCCCCACAATGGCTGGCGACGGTCCTCGAACCTGTCACAGATCTCTTTTGGAAGAAACTTTGGATTGTTGTCTCTCTTGTAACTTGTGGGGTTGTGGGTCTTCTACTTGGTAAAAATCAAGGCACCAATGAATTAATTTATTACTTTAGTATGAAACTTCCTGTTTAGAATAAAACAGCGTGACAAAATATCCTAAAGAACATTAGATTTTTTTTTTTTTTTTTTTACGAATGAGCAAGAATATATTTTTATTTTCAAAAGAGAGACTACAACAATGTTGTAGTCCCATCGTTCCCTACCTCCCATCCCCCCACCCCCACCTTTGACGATTCGTCAGAAGAAACTAGATTCACCCTTTTTCCGAGAAAACTGCAGAACCGAAGTACTACGAAACAACTTCCTCTTCCACTTGGACAGTCATCAAAGTTTCCGCGCTAACTTCCTACACGTGCCGCACATTCAGCGGAAGCTTCTGCAACTCCTTTTTCCCCGGGAACCTTCCCCTCACACCTGCCAAGTTTGTGGCCGCTGGGAATTAGTACACCTACTCAGCAAGCGCTTACGAAAGGAATGACGGAACTTGATGAAGAAGGAAGAGAGAGATAAAGACAGAGAAGAGGAGTTAGAAGGAACGTGTTAAAGAGAGAAATAGGAAAGGATAGAGATAAAAAAAGGAAGAAGGAGAAGCAAATGCTTGTACGTTGTTGAAAAATCCTAAGTAATCTTAATTCCCATAATCTATTCGTATGTTTTATGGTTATGGCTAATTCTTTATAAGTTCGAACCCTCTTGGCTGCTGAATATTGTTAGACTGTAGTGAGAAGTATACGCCAGGATGTGCCTAGCTGTGGCCAAATCTATCACCTTTAACCTATGTGCCTGGACTATTAGGGCAGGTAACATTCAGTGCAAAGGAATCGGAGAGAAGTAAGGAACTCGAACTCCCGACTAGGATGATGCGAGACGGGACGCGCTTCCGCTTGGCCTTTTATCATAAATGTATGTATATATATGTATATACATATATATATATATATATATATATATATACATATATATATATATATGTATATATATATGTATGTATGTATATGCATATATATGTATATATATATTATATATATGTATATACATATATATATATATATATATATATATATATATATATATATATATATATATATATTAAAGGTTTATCAATTCATCTATTTCTTTCCTGTAATGTACAAACCCAGCGCCTAGGACATTGGGTGTACACAGCCGAGGATCTACATTTCTACATATTTCAGAACATTGTTCCTTCTCACCGAAGGGGCAATCTTAGAAAAACGTCGTTAAGTTGCTACAATACATTTTTGAATCGCCATTATATGTAAACCATGAGGAATACGAGATTTTCTTTTCAAAAATGATAAAGTTCTTCGTCAAATTTTGAGGACGCGAGTTTTGCCTGATACATTAGGAGTGAGAAAAGGGAGATAATGATAAGAGAAATAGATTTTGCTATTGTGCATCAAAGTCCTAGGTATCGGATAAATGGATTCAACTCCAGTACCAGCAAACTATTTATTTATATATATATATACCAAAGGCTTCTTCCCCCTCGTAAGGGTGAGGGGTGGGGGTGAGGAACCAATCAAGGTACGCACCCACTCCCACATATTTCACTCCCATCCATCACCCATTGCTCCCCTCTCCCATCTTAGCTCCCCGTGGATGAAGGATTATCCCCTGTTTCCTGCCCACTGCCCGGGTCAGAAGTAACACAGAAAAAATATATATAGAATTATGTCATGGCTGTGTACGATACCTATCCATATTTCGACAAAACTTCTCTAAATACTCTGTTGACGTAATCGTATGTGTGCTGGTCCCGTTTATTGTGGGTTCGAATCCTGCACCTCTCTCCGATTCCCAGTAGGGACTGCTACCTCCCCCGACAGTCCAAGCGCAAAATAATGTAAAGGTGACTACTATGAGACTCCTGGTGTAAACTCCCCTTCTTCTCTGAGGCCCTCTTGTATACAAGCCTCCTAAAGTCTTCGTTGTCTGCTGATGGTGCCTATTATCTTCTCCTCAGAATCCATGACTACTGGATGTGTTCTCCATCTTCGAGGGAACTGATCAGTCCTTGTAATTACGAAGCCGGTGTCAGAAACAGGATGTAGTTAAGCATGTAATTAGGTTCTGTCACAGTGACTTGTTGGGAGTGAGATTTGATGTGCACTAGATGGGAGTTAGGCTTATAACTGCGACAGATAGTGTTGCATTGGCAGTAGGGATCACAACAAAATTTGAAGAAAAAAAAATGTAAAGAATGAAGTAAAAATAACAGATAGAATTACAGAGGACGGGGTAAACTAACACATAAACAGAAAATGAAATTAGATAAACAAAATAATTATTTAACAGACATTAGAGCATAATGTTAAAGTGCATAATCTGCTAAACAGTAAAAATTTGAGTTTTACCTCATTTACAACATGATTAACGAAACTGTTTCAATCATATATTTTTCATCAATAAATAGACAAAGAAAAGAATATATAGGCGAAAAAAAATCTGTATGCATTGTGACATTTAGCTCGTGATAGATTGAATGAGTTAACCCGCCATAGCTGACGTGTAAATGGTCAGGGCACCTTTAGACCGATTTGCTACGAGTGTGACATTCGAAGGGTGAAGTTTGGAGGTATTTGTAAACGTGCTGCATAAGTAATAGAGCCCAGAGTAATCATGCGTTCAGGCAAATGCATTTGGACATAAACAGAGGGTTAGTGAGCATTTGCTGTTTTTACTTCCTCTCTCTTTTCCAAAGCGTTTGGTGTCGTGCACATGTCACACCTTTGGAAACCTGAATTACAGGCCAGATATCACCTGACCAATAGACCAAATCATACATGGCTTGCTGGAGTAGTGGTACTGCGCTCGTCACTGCATTGCAAGCCTACACCTCACTTTGTTGGGCGAGGATTTCTTTTTATGTTTGTGTGTGTGTGTGTGTGTGTGTGTGTGTGTGTGTGTGTGTGTGTGTGTGTGTGTGTGTGTGTGTGTGTGTGTGTGTGTGTGTGTGTGTGTGTGTGTGTGTGTGTGTGTGTGTGTGTGTGTGTGTGTGTGTGTGTGTGTGTGTGTGTGTGTGTGTGTGTGTGTGTGTGTGTGTGTGTGTTCTGTCTGTGAGTGTGATAGTGTAAGAGTGCAAGAGTGCGGAAGTGCGAGCGTGAGAGAACGTGAGAGTGCTTGAGAGTGTAAGTGTGTGTGTGTGCGAGTGTGTGAGTGTGTGATTGTGTGAGTATGTGAGTGTGTGATTGTGTGAGTGTGTGATTGTGTGAGTGTGTGAGTGTGTGATTGTGTGAGTGTGTGAGTGTGTGAGTGTGTGAGTGTGTGAGTGTGTGAGTGTGTGAGTGTGTGAGTATGTGAGTGTGTGAGTGTGTGAGTGTGTGAGTGTGTGAGTGTGTGAGTGTGTAAGTGTGTGAGTGTGTGAGTGTGTGAGTGTGTGAGTGTGTGAGTGTGTGAGTGTTTGAGTGTGTGAGTGTGTGAGTGTGTGAGTATGTGAGTGTATGAGTGTGTGAGTGTGTGAGTGTGTGAGTATGTGAGTGTGTGAGTGTGTGAGTGTGTCAGTGTGTTTGTGAGTGTGTGGGTATGTGAGTGTGTGAGTGTGTGAGTGTGTGAGTATGTGAGTGTGTGAGTATGTGTGTGGTTGTGTGTTTGTGTGAATGTATATATGTCTATGTCTGTGTGTTTGTGTGTGAATGTATGAGTGTGTGTGTGTGTGTCTGTATGTACGTCAGTTTTTGTGT
>NC_134786.1:14796092-14801092 GCF_046742065.1 Oratosquilla oratoria | reverse complement strand
AGCGGCTAGGCCCGGGCAGAATGCTAGCTTGCGATTGGCTGCGGGGGTTCTCCCGTGATCTTGTGCTTACCCCGGGCAGAATGCTGGCTTCCGATTGGCTGCGGTGATTCTCTCGTGATCTGGAGGAGGCTCTGGTTTTTAGCTGGAGATCTTGGCGGCTTGATGGAAGGTCTTGTGTAGGTTGAAGAGGGAGCGGTTTCAGAGGGCGAGCTGAAGGGAGAATAAAATCAGAAGCAAGTTGTACATTAATGGTAGGGTGACGGGAAGTGATGGCTACGGCTTCTGCAATTTGCATACGCCTGTGGGTGGACTCTCTGTGAAGAATGGTCGTAGAGTCAATTAGTTTCTGAAGTGGTGGTTTTTTATCGTGATGATCAATGTAATGCTGAAAGATGGAACCTTGGTTACGGTGGTATTGGAGGCGTCTTCTTAAGGTAGTGGAGGTTCTACCAATGTAGGTGTTGGAGCCGTCACAGCGACTCTCCTGACACGTGAATTCATAGATTACGTTGGTAGAGGCCTCGAAAGGGGTCTTAGGGGCAGTGTTGTTTTTCATAACCAAAGCTCTAGTGAAGCCGTAGCCATCACTTCCCGTCACCCTACCATTAATGTACAACTTGCTTCTGATTTTATTCTCCCTTCAGCTCGCCCTCTGAAACCGCTACTCAAACCCGACCTGGGGTAAAACAGGAATTCTCATGCCTTACCTGGGGCTAATCAGGAACGCCCTCTACACGCGGGAAGTGAAATCTACTCACTAACCGTAAATTACACACATACACCTCTCACGAACATAGCCGCATCCCACGCACAAACATATACACCTCCTTTTTCTTCGACTAAAATTCGCTTCCTTTCTCACTTTCTCTTATACTACATCTTCTCATTTCAGTTTACCTCCCACTAAAGATTTTTCCGTTTTTCCCCCTTTCTCTCCTACTACGTCTCCTACCATTTTCCAAACTTTCGTTGGTGATATAATATGCTCTTCCTCCCGGCATTGGCGCCACCGTCCAAGTTCCTAGCCCAGTTCTCCTAAAGCCACGACAACAAACTAGCCCCTAATCGCTCGCAATTCGCCCGGTGGCAATAGCCCTCTTTTATACACTACTATCTTTTCATTTTCTAACAGACATTCTTCCCCTCCCACAAAACCCGATCCCGCGCAAGCGAGGTGGTCTTTTCTTGGAATCCAGAATCCAGAACTTGCCTCTAGACCTTCAAGACCAGAACATCGCCTCTACACCAATGAAGTCCTTCTCACCCTGAGGAAGCCTCTTATCGAGGTGAAAAAACTCCGAAGTTTTAGGTGTCGTTGTCAACAGTTTTTTACATGCTGTTACATATCTAATAGAAACCATCGGCATTCACCAGCGCCTTTCTTTTCACATTCACCATGGATGATTTCGTTCATAAGCTGAATGAAGTTGATAGGAAGTCCTTCCTTAAACTTAAGAAGATACAACTGAAAATAGTTAAATTTATTAGCGCAGTTGATTTTAATCAAAATATATATATATATATATACATAAATAGATAAATGAATAGTAAATAAAGTAAGCGCTCTGGCTGCTTAAAAGATGCCGGGAAATATTGTTTTCAACATATATTCTTCAAATTGTGATATATATTGTAAGAAAAATTGATTCAGACAGATACTGTTAAATATATAAAATTTGGTAATTAGAGATAGAGATGGTACCCCAAAGAATAGCTCCAACCCAGTATATTACAATTTCTGGAGTTAAATAAGATTAGGTTGAACATACACACACACACGCAGACACACACACAGACACACACACATACATACACACACACACACACACACACACACACGCACATACGCACACACACGCACATACATACCCACCTGAATATCAACTATTTGTGCTGATTAATGAGAGCTCGATTCTTGACTCGGGTGCTCCTGCCCACCTGCTTTTGAAGGTTTGAAATGCAAGAGAATTAGAAACCGGATTGATAGCCAGATAATGAGGCCACGATGCCATCAACGGAGAGTTTATTACACTATTAACTTTTATGAATTTTTTGAAATGCAAAAACTTTAGCAATGATCTTTACTTTTTTTATGAATCAAATTAGCATATTCATTTTATATCAGCAAGTACAGTATAACTCTATAAATGAATTCAAATAAGGCTAGTTGCTTTTCATCTATAATATTTCTCGATTTTGCTACCCAATTTATTTATTTTTAAGACGTCGACTCGTTGGTCCGATATCGTTTCCAATAGAGGTTCTGATTACCAGAGACTGTGTTTGATATTTATCTCTTTTTAATTTCTACCCTCTATCTTCTGAAACTTCTATACTTGTTACTGTAATTCTATTCATCCATCCACTTTTTCTTCTACATTATTAGTTATTTTTCTTGTCTGTACCTTCCTATCTTGCTTTACTTACTTCTAATTCCTATTTCTGAAATGTATATCTTCTTTTTCTCTACTAAACATTCTATTTCTCCATAATTGGACAAATTTAGGTTAAAGAAAATATAGGCCAAAGTAGTTTAACCAACAGAATGGTTAATGAATAAAATAGACTTAGGAACAATGTAGCGAACACGTAAACAATTGGTTTTAAGGGAATTTTATATATCTTTACGAATAAGGATGAAAAGTGGTAAAGGGCATGGAACTGTCTAGTGTAGGCCTTATGGTCCCTTGCAGTCTCCTCCTTACTTTTTGGTCTTATATTCTTATAAGACTTGGGCTACCGTTGCGATAATCTTTTGTTAATGAGTTTTGCCTCCTCCTTATCTATATCTTTTTTAATTTGTTTTGCCCCTTCACTTCATCAATATCTTTATGAATTACTAATCAACCTTTCAGCATCCTGCATAGACACGCCACTCTACCTCTCGACACGTTCGTCTTCCACATCCCTCGCTGTCCGAACTCACTCTCGCTACTTCCCACGGAGGTGAAGGCGACGGCAGTTCGAGGTCTGCCGCCAGCGAGTTGGACCAAAGGCATGGTACATTAAATTCCACGCTGCAAAATCCCCTGTAAGGGGCACCGTCGTAGCCTCCTTATAAGGGGAGTTCGCAACGTTAAACCTTATCATCATTGCTTTCTTCCATTTGTTTTGTGGCCGTCTCCCCATTGGGTTAACTCTCAAAGCTGCTTTGTGCTATTTCCATCTGCCTCTCGGTTTTGAACTTCAGCTTGTCTCTCCACCCCCCCCCCTCTGGTTCCTTGTAAACACCCCCTCCCTCCTAGCTCCTCTCACTTCTCTCTCAAACCTCATTAGTCCATATTCAGTCGAGCATGTAATGAATATTTTGTCGTCCTCCGAATCATTACTGATTTAGCTGTTCCCGAATTCGGACCTCCGCGTCGTGTTGTAATGTTAATCGGCTGATCGACACGGAGAAAAAGTGTTTGGCACTGCATCGATTCGCCACAGATTATTAAACGTGACATTCATGAAATAGTCGAGAACATTGTCGAGGTTTCGGCCCACGAGCCTCCGTCTCGCCCCAACATGAATTCAATATGTTATGCAGATAACTGCAGTATTTCGTCTCGGCATATGGTACAATGCTGACGCAGTGAGTCGTTTCATGGCCCACGTTTTTCGTTCTTGTATTTGGCCTCATCCCTTTTCTCTTTCGTCCAAGATTGAAGAGAAATTGATTGTCGTATCGTTCTTATGAAGAAAATGGCGTCTGTCATTTCATTATGAAAGGAAGCCTCACTCAGTTAAAAAAATTACTTAGTCATGATTCTCCCCTGTGTAAATAATTACGAAAATAATGTTTCGGAGCTGCGTTGGCGTGCCATTCTCTCCTAGAATACAAACATTATGTATGCATATATATATATATATATATATATATATATATATATATATATATATATATATACGCATATATATATATATATATATGTATATATATATATATATATATAAACATTTTTAGAAGCTCTGCCTGTGCGTGCATAACCACGAAGTCAAGACGCTAGCGACTGAGCTACGTGCGACGGTTAAAAGGACTGCACAAGTCCCCGCCCACGCATCACGTGGTTGCAGAAGACGTAGTCATAACTTCGTGATTATGCACGCACAGATCAGGGTTCGAATCCCTTGGCAGAGCTTCTAAAGATGTTCAATCTGTCTTAAACATACACAACTTATCGGATACAACTTGATGATACAAAAATGTACGGAATGGCAAATCATCACGTAAACCAATTAGGTATTCAAGAAGAATTAGATAAACTACAGCTATGGTCTGAAAAGTGGCTAATAGAATTTAACACAAGTAAATGCAAGGTTATGTACATAGGTAAAAATAACAGTAAATACGATTACAGGTTATGTGGAAATTTGTTAACAAAAGTGGATAGTGAAAAAGATCTCGGCGTAATTATCAGTAACGATCTCAAATCATTAAACAGTGTATTTCAGACTCTGAGAAAGCAAATAAGAGTCTAGGATTGATTGCGCGATCTTTTGATTTCAAAGGTCCATCTCTCATGAACAAGCTATATAAATCGTTAGTTCGTCCACATTTGGAATATGCTGTTTCCGTATGGTCACAGAATCTCATTAAAGACATTGACAAATTGGAAAAAGTACAACTGCGAGTCACAAAACTGATTCCAAATATCAAAAGGAAATCATAAGAAAATCGACTAAAACATATGAATCTGTTTTCCCTAAAAAAGCGTCGACTCAGAGGTAACTTGATACAGATCCTTAAGATTCTAAAGGGAATTGGCAGCATCAAAATGACAAATTTTTCACAATGAATGAGAATCCGACAAGAAATAATTATCTCAAATCGTCAGAAAATAGATTTAATTTGAAAGTAGGTAGAAGCAGCTTCGCCAGCCGTTAAGCAGTCCAATGTAGTTCAGTTCGAAACGAAACTTTAAGATTCTTTTAGATAAACACCTAAGCAAGATGCTGTAGTGCCAGCCATTTATTTCATATTATTTGTTTATTCATTAGTTTTTATTGCTTGATTA
>NC_134786.1:14746092-14786092 GCF_046742065.1 Oratosquilla oratoria | reverse complement strand
TGCATTGTGCGAGGTCGGCCGTCCCAGAGGACCCGCACTGTGCTGTCTTGAGCTTCCGCGCGTCGCCAGCGAGGACAACTGCCTAACAGTATATTTGTATATATCTATATTTTCACATATCTTTATATATGTATATATCTATATTTGTATATTTGTGCATCTGCGTATTTGAGTATCTGCGTGCTTCCATGCCTGCGTGCTTGTGTGTCCGTATGTCCGTGTGACCAAGTTTCCATGTGTTTGTGTCTGTGTATTGTGCGCTGAAGGTGTAATCTCACATTTGCTTAGTTGGGGGTTTGAATCCCCCAATTCTCTCCAATTACCAGTAGTGATTGTTACCTTTCCAATAGACCAAATGCATAGAGCAATGGTGACGGCTTCGGCCACAGTTACGCGCCTCCTAGCGTAGGCTCCTCGCTACCTTTGTGTCAGTGCACCCGTATGTCCATAGAATCCTGTGCCCATGCGTCCGTGCGTTTGTGTGTCCGTATGTCCGTGTTTTGTTTGTTTTTCCCGTTTCATTGTCTGTGTCTGTATATTCATCTTTATCTATTTGTGTATCTGTAACTGTATATTTTCATCCGTTTATCTGTATTTAATTTTTTGTATCTGTGTATTTGCATCTAGAGAGAAAAGAGGATAGAAATAGAGAGAGAGAATTAGAGATGCAATGAAAGAGAATGAAGAAAGAGCGAGAGAGAGAGAGAGAGAGAGAGAGAGAGAGAGAGAGAGAGAGAGAGAGAGAGAGAGAGAGAGAGAGAGAGAGAGAGAGAGAGAGAGAGAGAGAGAGAGAGAGAGAGAGAGAGAGAGAGAGAGAGAGAGAGAGAGAGAGAGAGAGAGAGAGAGAGAGAGAGAGAGAATAAAAGAAAGAGAGAGAGAGAACTAGAAATAGAATGAGGGGGAGAGAATGAAAGAAAATTTCATTGTGTTTTGCCATAGGTGTGATTTTTTCTTCTTAACACATGAAACTTATCACTTGTTTTCTTTTCACTTTTGATATCATTCACTATCACTATCACTATCTCTATCGCCAGGGGGATGAAGGTTATGGACACAGATAAAATCTAAAGCGATGCATCGTGACGTCGCAGAAGTTGATTTGGAGCCGAGTCTTGTCGTTCTTTCCCAAAGAGTTAAGTAGTTCTGTCCTCAGAGAACTCGGGAACAGCCTAAGTCTTGCGTGTATAGGAGGGCAGGGCCGTTTATAAGGCCAGTCAACCTCTGGAGGCAATAAACAACTGAAAGTTAGAGGCGTGACCAGGATGGAAGAGGTTTGGAAGAGGCACAGCATGAGAAGTATGAAGATTTATGAGAGGAGAAGGAGATCCAGCAGACAGAAACGGAACCATTTTCCGTGTCAGGAATATGATGCGCTGAATGCTGGAGCATGCGATGAATAGGGACCTACTGAGGTGGTTTGGGGTTTTGGGAGAAATTAGAGCCTTACTGAGTTGGTCAGGGTGTTTCTGACGTGAAAAATAGCTTGCTGGGATGGTAAAGGCATTGTGGAAGTGGTAAAAGCCCAAGGATAAGACCGGGTTCTGCCTACGGAAAGACTTTCGCAAGAGATAGGTCGTTGAGTGCGACTTTCTATATCCGGAACAGTCGAGATTGCGGTTTTTTTCTAATCAAGATAACGGGGAAGGTAAAAGTTCCCCCCCAACAGTAGAAGTAAGAAGTCGGTGTTAGAGGGCGTACAAACGCACGCACACACACACACACACACACACACACATACACACACACACACACACACACACACACACACACACACACACACACACACACACACACACACACACACACACACACACACACACACATATATATATATATATATATATATATATATATATATATATATATATATATATATATATATATATACAGCATGTAACCACCCCCACAGATACGTACACATACAAATATATACACATCCATATACACGAACGCACATACGCACACCCAATAAATACGCACGCATATACACACCTATACACATACACAAACAGATACACATGCACACACATTATATATGTATATATATATATATATATATATGTATGTATATGTATATATATATATATGTATATATATATACATATATATATATGTATGTATATGTATATATATATAAATATATATATATATATGTACAACACTGAATGGGTCCCAGTGATTAGGGATACATTTTAACAGCCGCAACGCACTTTGATTCTAAGCCATCAATATCGGGAGACCAATGGAGGCCACATGAAGAAATTGAAATGCGGTACTGCCGAGGACTCGAACTCAGCGATCATATAACAAGTGCCGTAGTTACTACGGCACTTGTCATGTGATCGCTGAATTCGAGTCCTCGGCAGTACCGCATTTCAATTTCTGCATGTGACCTCCATTGGTCTCCCGATGTTGATGCCTTAGAATTAAATTATATATATATATATGCATATATATATACATATATGTATATATATATGTATACATATATATATGTGTGTGTGTGTGTGTGTGTGTGTGTGTGTGTGTGTGTGTGTGTGTGTGTGTGTGTGTGTGTGTGTGTGTGTGTGTGTGTGTGTGTGTGTGTGTGTGTGTGTGTACACATGCATACATATAATGTCATGCCCCACAGGATCCGATTATTTTCCCAATCATCCCCATCTCATTTTCATAATTTTCCCACAAATACAATCTATTCCGCTTCGGTAATCTGATTCCTTCGTATTAACGATCTTTTCTTCTTCTTCTTCTTCTTTCATACGCCTTTTATTTCTTTTGTCTCTCACCTTCTATGTCCTGCGACAAACCTCGAAGGTCGTTGCTCCCTTTCCTACTTGATGCACTTGCGTGTTTTTCTGCTTACGATGCTCGATTGTTCGCGATCTGCTGTCCTTTTAGTGAGTCGCAGTTTTACCTAGGCATGATTATTGCATACATCGAATTTCTTGTTTTCAAGCTTCTGAATATGAAAACAACATTCAAAAAATTATTACTGAACAGTTCGATAATTCGAAAGTAGAACGAATGATTAAATTCTTCCAGTACAACTAATACAATGTTGATGAACCAACGCGTGAATACCGACAGTGCATAAACAGACGACAAAAGCGTGTGTTCCAAAGCAAGCAAGGGATTCAGATTCCACGAGCGAGAGCGAACAAATACCAACAGGGCAGGGAAAATACAATCAGCGCATGCACAAACACCAACATGGCATGCACAAACAATACGTTTTATTGTAAACGCGTACAAATTGATGAAATACTTTGAAAGCAAGACAATATCTTACGTAGACAATAAGCGCACAAATATCAAAACACAACAAAATATAAACAAACATTTATTCTAAAAAAAAAATAATCACTAATTAATTACAACACAACAGGCATTGTTATATTCCATTTGTATCCACATCATTAAATATCATACACTTGAGTACTTCATATTCTCGCCAGCTCTGAGGAACTACAGGGTGCAATAGGAATGTATGTACCCTCTGATAACCGTAGGCAATCATTAAGACATCACTATTACATGAAAGAAATACTAATAAAAATGAACACGTAACAAACTATTTCAAAAAATGTATTGTTCAAAAATTCATAATTATCTGTAGGTTACAAAAGCGTCATTATAAACAACGAAGATAACGCTCCTCACAACAGCTAAAAATAGACATACTGTAAATAAGTTCAAATTCGAGCAATCCACAAATATAAAATACTATACATTTTCATATTCATGAACAATACAGTATCTGCATGTGCAGTCATTTAATTGCCTGTGTTATGTTTAAAATATTAAATGTTAAATATTCCACTCCTAAAGCCAAAGAGAACAAGTAATCATTGAAAACGCATAATAGGCTTCATCGGAATCAATAACGGGAAACATGGCGCGCGCCATTGTAACTCTTACCACTGTAATCTACTTCCATATTACGCCAGCAACCGGTACTGTGATGCCTTTGTCCTGGCCTACAGCGAGCTAGACAGACAAAGGCTTCACGACCAACGAGGAGGCAGTTCCAAACAAGACTAACACAAAAAAAAAGGGGCCGGGAAATTCGTACTTCCAGTTGGAGCACTATGTTGGAAACACTCTGATTCCATCCCACCACTCATCCTGTCCATCATCCAACTTGTTTATCAGTTACCTCGTCCATTCCCATGGTCATACGTGCGTCTCCATGCTCGTCCCTTTTATTTATACATGCAATAAACAATCAGACTGATGTGCGTGTGAGTTAATCCAGGAGTTAGATATAACTAGCATAAGTGGATCGTTATCAAAACAACTATCTGGCTTTGTTCATGCCTCAGTAGGACCCTAAAGTCTGCATGTGTGGCAAGACGTGATTACATTTGTATAGAGAAAGCTGGACATGTGTGTACATATGTGGACATCATTGTTACTTACATATACACACACACACGTACACACACAAACACGTACACGCTGTCGATCACAAATCCAACACGTGATCCAAGAATGTGGTGAAACAGAAGTACACACATATACACGTGTACTTTTTCCTATTCTTTTTTACCTAAAAAAATCCAAGAACCACATCCATTTTTATCTAGGATATATGAGAGCATTGGCGTATGGAGGCTAATGTTTTTTGCTATCTTAACAGAAGGGCCAATTTTGAGTCATTTCTAAACATATTTTGTGGTATAATTTTATCTATCTAAGATAGAGTAAGAAATCAGGTACCAAATGAACGAGGAGAATCTACTCAACATATATCAACCGTTAGAACTGATGAATTTTTCCCATGATTTTAATAGATACGATATTGTTGAGAATTTTGACTTTTTTTACTACATGCTTTATGCATGGAGCAAGATAGATCAACAAAATAGTTATCAAATTAAAGCATTTAATTCTCCTTTGACCGTGTACAATCTGATTAACATTGTACTAAAAAGGGATGTTATTTATAATACTTCCAAAAAGATAACAAAATTCCATTCATATGACATATACAAAGTGGAAAGTGTGATTTTGCAACAAGTCAAACGATTAACTGAAACTACCAAAATAACCATGATTATATGTATCAAAATTATGTTACAGTAATTTATTAAGTGTTTGCTTCTTGAAGCTTTCGAAGCACTGTCACTTGTATTCCACAGCATGGAGAAGATATTCCCTCTGCTTGAGATCTGTGGTGATGACATTTGCAAAATCACACATCATCTTAATTCCACGCTCAGCGATTTCATTCACTACTCTGAAGTTACTCACATACTCCAAGACTTTCTTGTAGTCCTCCTTCTCTGTCCATGATTGAACCCAGTCAAGGAGCCAGTCAGGTCGAATGCTGAGGATGTCTAACAGAAGCTGGGATTCCGGACCAATATGATCTACTAGTGTGGTATTGGCTGTCACCTTCTGAAACACAGGTTTTCCCCTTCTGAAGCTGTCTGGCTCCTGAGTGGCATACAGCTGAGCAGCAATGTCCTGTTTCTACTTGTCACTCAGCCTGCTGCTGAAGAGCGTGAATGGCACGGCCTCCTGTATCAAATACCACTTGTGATTTTCCATCTTCTGAAGAACTGTTTCAGCAACCTCTAGATCTCATCTCTTGTACCTCAGCATGTCCTGGGTGAGCTGAAGATCATTCACAGGAGCATCCGCAGCAGATGTTGACATCATCCACATTGATGTGTAGAACAGCGCCAGGAAGATGCTGAGTCGTTCCAGCTTTGCAACAGTCTCTTCATTTTATTCAAGTTGATCACAAAACATCAGCATCTTTATGAAATACAAGTTCCTGGCCATCCATCTAGCCTGGTAAATGCCCCGGAGAGGTGTGCCTCCAAGAACAATCACTGTGAGCTCAGCCATTTCCTTGTAGTCAGTTCTCATGGCTTCTCAGATGTGAGGATGTCATGAAGTATTTCCTCAAAATACCTCTTCTTTTCCTTGAGCCATTTGCTTCTGATAATCAGGGTTTTAGGGGTGTCTGTTGTCAGTTTCCTCCACACATCCTTGAAGTGTCTGAACCAGGGATTCTCTAGACTCTCCACCTTACCAAGCAGCTTTTCCCAGACTGTTCCAGCTAGCACTTCCAGGATGTGGTGTCTGCACGCCAGGTAAAACACCTTAGTGCTCAGCTTTTCCTCAAGCAGTTTGGTAGCTCCCCTCTGTACTCCACTGTTACTGGATGTAGTGTCAAAAACAAGGGCAGTTATGAGGTCTGTAAGCCCTCATGTCTCCCATTCATGCTTTACTGGCAAAATTACAGGCTATTTATACAAATCTATCAGCTAAGTCCATGTGCGACTGAGCCAATGACGTCCGAAGATTGAGCCAATCAAGAGCACCGCATGATGGCGATCGGCCGGCCTCGGTCACTTACCTACCTGCCTGATGAGGTCGATGCGCTTCCTGATCTGACCTTATGCCGTCACCAGCAAGCTCGTGTACTCTGCCCCGTGACTAATTACCTGACCTCATGTAGACGGCATGAACATCACACGCACGACAAAGGGCCCTCAAGTTCACTCACCCATCGCTTCACATCGCACAAGAACAACCCACAGGACGAAGCAAGAAACCATCTCCTTGTAGCAAACTACTTCAACGTCAACCTACACTGAATGTCTCACAACACGTCCATCCAGAAGCACATGCACACACAAATACCATAAGATAAAAACTTCTAATGAGACCCACACGTCATCAAGCACTCTGGCATTAACCAAGAGAAGAAATTGTTACAAAAACATAAAGGAGCACGTCTGTAATCAGGTTAATCCTAAGCTTAGAAGTAAAATTGTATCAACATGGAAGTGTCTTGGCACCAGGCACCAAGACACAGATACAGTCTCCACTCGCGCACCACGGACAACTTTAAAAAATCTCTTCGGTGACCACCTCTGGATTTACAAGGTGGCTGTGTCAGGCTATCTCGAGGTCCTGGGTCTGCAGCAAGATAAATCCTGAGCAACGGATTAATTGACTGATTGATATATTGGTCGATTGATTGATGTTGTTACTGTTGTTACTATTGTTGTTGCTGTTGTCACTGTTGCCCCTGTTTTTGCCTCTCCTATTATTGCTGCCCACTTGAGTGATTGTGTGATTGCTATCGGTGTTGTATTTGCTACTTCTGTTGTAGTTATTTTTGCTCCTATTGTTGTTGTTTTTTCTGATTGTTGTTGCTGTTGCTGATGCTGTTGTTGCTGTTGAAGTTTATATTGATGTTGTTACTGCTTTTGCTGACGTTGTTGTTGCTATTACTTCGGAAGGAACGGAGAAATGTTGTATGCAAGCAATTTTTTGCCGTTCGAATAAATTAAAGTAACTTCCTTTCCCAAAATGAACGTTGACAGTCCCAGACCACTAAATTTCTCAGCTGCTTACATATTACATAGTTTCCTTTTGCTCTTTTGCTCTTTAAACCTTTACTTCCCTTTCCTGTGTCTCTCCACCATCACACCCACCACAGGGAAGTTGGATTAAAAGGATTTTGGTCAAAAAATTATTACCCATCCCACGCAGCAGTGAATATTAGCGTTTATACAAAATTAATAAACACAGTAATAAATAGGTCAATGAGCAAACAAACAAGCTAACAAAAATAAACAAATGAACAGGAAAATAAATTGCTTAACGGTGCATCTTTACTTTTTGAAACAAGGAATTTGATACAGCATGTCCTTTCTACGAACTTGCTTGCAACTAGTAACGCTCACTCACGCGAACTGTATCCCACAAATACATGAATAATGATTAACAAATAAGATATATGAGGAAATTATATTATAATTCAATAGATAAAAGAAATAGAATAAACAGGCAGACAAACATAAGAATAAAGAAATGAATATCTAAGTGAATAATTGAAACATTAAGTAAAATGAAATAAGAACAAATTAAAAGCAAAGATATCTATAGATAAAGTAGTACAGGTACTGGGCGTTGCCTAAGAGAAAATATAAATATAGATTTAACCAAGCCAAACCTGAAAAAAAAAATAATGGGTCTCTAATTTTGTGCCTCCCTTACCCTAACCCTGATCGAGTCCCGTGGGAACCCAATATCACTCCATGGATTATGGGTGTTGAGGTTTACAGCCACGTCCACCTTCTAACACACACACTCCTGGTACGTCAATAGACTCCGTCCGGGGTATCGACTACATGTTGTTGTGGGGTTAAAAGTGCTCAATAGCATGCAGCTGATACTTTAGAGTCTATATGGGAAGCCCCTACGAACCAGAGTCACACATAATTTTGTCTGTGATAGAGGAAATATCTATTCATAGAGAAATTATGATACTATATTATACTGCGACTGTTCCTCCGTTATGGTGTCTCCCCGCTCTTGATACTGTCCTGTACCACTTCTCTGAATGTCCATTTCCTTTTTTTTTTCCGAACCCTGTGATGGGGAGAAGAATACTGACACTCAGCGTTACCACTTGAGTCGTAAAAGGCGACAAAAAGGGACGATGATTAGACTATGCGTCCTTCTCCTGTAGCCACAAAGGGGACATTCCTGAAAGAAAAAAAAAACCAAAGGTATAAGAGGGTCTGGGAGACTTTTTTCCAACCAGAACCTTAAGGTTTGGGTCTTTTAATGTGCGTGAATATGGTACAGATAAGAGTAAAAGGGAAGAGATAGGCAGTATGTTGGTGAGAAGAAAGATGGATGTGTCGGCATTGAGTGAAACTAAGTTGAAAGGAAGGGGAGAGTTTCAGTTTGGTTGTAGTTGGGAGGGTGTCAGGAGTGAAAAGAGGACGAGGGAGAGAAGGGGTGGCTATACTAGTAAGTGAAGAGATTGGTAAAAGTGTGGTGGAGTGGAAGGAGGTTTCTTCAAGGTCAATGTGGATGAAGGTGAAACTGGGAAAGGAGATGTGAGTTTTTGTAAGTGCATATGGGCCTGGCATTGAGAAGAGTGTAGAGGAAAGGGAGTTTTTTTTAGATATATCTAAAATGAGTGCATAGACGGTTTGGGAAGAAATATCAATGTAGTGTTATTGGTAGACCTTAATGCTAGGGTAGGAAATGAACCAATAGACGGAGTGGTTGGAAAGTGTGGAGTTCCAGAAAAAAAACCGTAGTGGAGAGTTAATGGTGGATACGTGCCTAGAGAGTTAATGATAGTAAATACAGTGTTTAGGATGAAAGTCAAATATAAGTACATATGGGAGAGAGTGGTGGGTGGAAGGGTGCTAGGTAGAGCGTTAATGGACTACACATTGGTAACCAGGAGAAGAGTAGGAAGAGTTTTGAATGTACATCTTCTAAGGAGAAAGAGCTGGGGAATATCAAATAATTTTTTTGGTGGAAGGTAAGTTGAGAGTGGAGGATAGATAGAGAAAGAGGAAAAGGACAGAAGGTAGAAGGTAGGGAGGTGTTTAGAGTAAAATGCTTAAATGAGAAAGAAAAGGAGAAGGAATATAAGAAGCTGAGAGAGGAGTGGGAGGGAGTGAATGATATAGAAGAACTAGGAGTGGAGGAGGAACGGGAATGGTTCAAGAAGGGAGTCACAAGGTGTGCAAAGTTGGTGTGTGGAACAAGGAGAAAGGGAGGAAATAGATGGAAGGGTAGTGAGTGGTGGGATGATGAAGCAAAGAATGTTGTAGAAGAGAAGAAGCTAGCTTTCACAGATTGGTTACAAAATAGGACGAGAGAATCATATGAGAGGTACAAAAAAAGAGAAGTAAAACATAGATAAAGGAGACAAAGAAGAGAGCAGATGTGAAATGGGGTAAGAGTATAACAGACAATTTTGAAAGTAATATAAAGATGTTTTGGAAGGAAATTAAGAGAGGAAGAGGAGGCCAATCAAGTACAGAAGAAAAGGTAAAATGGATGAGAAATAAGGGAAGATGAGGTGAAAGCAGTTATCAAAATGATGAGAGCATGTAAGGCACGTGGGTTGGATGTATGTCATGTGGAGTATCTAAAAAAGGGAAGTACAGTGATGGTGGTCTGGCTGGTGAGGTCGTTTAATGTTTGTTTAAAAGTGCTGAAGGACTGAAGAAGTACATTTATAGTTCCACTTCACAAGGGAAAAGAGGACAAGTGTGAGTATAGTAGTTTCAGAGGGATCAGTTTGTTGAGTGTAGTTGGGAAGGCATATGGGAGGGTTTTGATTGAGAGGATTAGGAGAGGAACAGAGGGAGTAATTGGTGAGGAATAGTGTGGGTTTAGAACAGGTAGGGCTTGCGTGAATCAGATTTTTGTGGTAAAACAGATATATGAGATAGCTTTAGGAAAAGGTAAGGATATTTGGGAAGGCCTTTATGAATTTGAGAAAGGCTTATGACGGGGTAGACAGGAAGGCACTGTAGGAGGTACTGGAGATATATGGGATGGGAGGAAAGCTGTTGAGAGCAGTAATTTTTTTTTACAAGAGTAGTAGAGACTGTTAAAATCAGAAATGGAGAGAATAAGTGGTTTGATGTAAAGGTGGCACTTCGCTAGGGATGTTATATCGCTGTAGTTGGAGCGTGTATTATGGTTGCAATATTATATAAACATGTACCAATGTATGTACCTCTGTATAAAGCCACATGGTGGATTCCTGTTAGTGTATTTGTATTCCTCGCCAATGGATTGATATTACCGCACGTTTAAGCGTGGGATGCTATGTAGAGGCAGTATTGCTCGTGCTTCGGTTGAAAGCACACACTCGTGCCTTATTTCTATATAAAATACATTTCTGTAAAAGTGCTATAACTTCAATTAATCCACCATTACAAGATGATGGACAGCGGTTAGAAAAATTATTTTGTGAGACATTTTAGTGATATTCTCAGTGACAAACAATCTAGAACTTGTGCATAAGTGAACTGTGCAATTCCCGGTTGTTTCCGCGCCTTTTTTTTCATTAATTTTACAGGCTAGGTTACTTAACTCTCCATGAGCTAGTAATTATTGACTCTTCCGGAAGTTCAAAAAATGAAATTATGAACTACTTAATATTATTATGATGGACATCGTTTCAAGCCATTTTCGCCTCCGATTTTTAAGCTCGTCTCTTTGCTGCTCGCTACCTTTACGTTGGCCCAGACTCATCAGGGGCTACGAGAATTCTCAACATACGGTTGCAGTTTCCTACCTATCACATCATTGTGCACGTGGATGTTATCAGATGAGTAATGAATTCCGAGTCCATGTGTGATCCATTAACTGGCGTGTTGAGAGATTGCCATATTGTCTGTACAGTATGTATGTTATAGTTACCCCTTTCAATAAGTAAGTTTTCTATTGTATTCGTATGCTATGGGAGACCAATTTCACTTAAACAATAGTGTCCTTTTTATGTAAATGCTTATATTTCCATGTTTTTTGTAGATATGTGTGAGCCAGGATCACGTTCGTATCTGTTGATCAGCAGCTAATTCAAGTGTGGATTACATCCATATTACATTCAGTGGTCTCTTATCCTGCCTTCTAAAGGTACTCCTTCAAGACGCAAATATCCCTCTTCAAGCAGATGACGCCAGCATTTATGTGTGTTTGAATATTGCCCTGTTTTTCTCATTTTATATGCATGTTGCTCAGAAGCGGTCAAACCATACCTGCCCCTATAGTTGTCAATGATCCTCTCAATATATCTAGTGACAAAGTTTCCTCCTTTTTCCACGGTAACATAATGGCAGCCTCAGCTATGGCTCATCCCACTATTACCCTATTAAACCAGGACCCCTCTGTCACTAAATTCTTTGGTGAGGATCATAATTATTCAGTATCTGCATTTATTCAACAATGTGAAGATAATATCATCAACACTAACGTCATTACAGGATCTGAATTTTTTTCCTTTGTTCGGTCTCAACTTGTTTCCAATTTACTAGACCTGAGATTATGTCAGCTTCATGCGGCAACCATAGAGCTTTAAACTATGATTACGCCACCTTCAAGGCGATTTTTCTTTTGATGTTTGATACAAACTTGGTAGGTGATGATTTTCTCTGGTGTTTCAGGTTAGCTGACGTACTCTTCCTTAATGGGCACTGAAAATTCTATGTGTGCTCAGGGTAGAACCAGTATGGTGGCCTCTGAAGCATTAGATTCACATTGGACAGACTCCGATTTGTTTTGGAGTATCTATTCTACATTTTGTTCCTCGCTCCTTATGAACGAAGGATTGCTTCTTCTCTTAGTTATCAGACATATAAGTCTTTGCTATCATTTGCAACAAAGCTTTCTAGAAAGCTAAAAAAAAAATCGCCTCATCGTGCCTTGCTAACTCCTGCACTACCTTGTCATTCACAGCAGACTACGGAGGTTCCTACTCCTCCTCATCCACCTCCTCTGTCTTCGACACCTACGCAGAGCACTACTTCCTCTCCATCTGTATCTACTATACTTACTCGTACATACACGTATTGTAACAAAGTAGGTCATACTAGTGTTTTCTGTTTCCTTCGTAAGCGTCACGAGCGAAAATCTAAGCAGACTCCTGTACGTAGACGTTTCACCAGTTCCTCTTCTAGCATCACACATGACTTTTCAAGAATGTCACTTCAGCCTCAGTGGACAGTGAGCCATTCTACTGATCAATGTTCTAGGATTTTGCAGCTTAGAGCAGACAATAGTTCAATCCCCAATCATACCCAGTCCCATTTTCACAAGCGCCTGCATCAAAATCCCAAAGACTGACTAACAGTGACCAGTCCAAAATTGTCCCTTTAGTTGCTGCTGTCTCTTCCTAATCCCTTACTTTCCAGTGTTATGTGAACCAGATACCCATCTTTGTAGAAGTAGACACTGGGGCAGAATGCAGTGTTATGAGCAGCAATGCATATTCTACTCTCAAGGGCTTGTTAACGTACCATTGTTACCTTCTTGTATTGCTTTGCAAGCTGTACAAGGCTCTCCCTTGTCTATTCTTGGATCTATTTGCATTCTCTTAAGGTTTTCTTCCCATGCTAAAATGTTTCATATTAACTTTGTGGTAGTTTCTGATTTCATACTTCAGTGTGATTGTCTCTTAGACTATGATACTTTAGCAACTCATGCCATAGATAAATCTCCTTGGCACCGTGTGGTTACTTTCGACAACAGTGTCATTTCTGCAATGGACAGACCAGTTTCTATACGTAGCTCCCTTTCTGTGCATGGTCTGACCATGCAGTCATCTTCTAAGGGTTCAAAAATAAGAAAAATTTTGACTACTTGAAGCACGCATTTACTCTGGCGCCTATGTTGGCATTCCCAGATTATAATCTTCCTTTTACCATTTGCACTCATGCGTCTGGTCTAGATATTGTAGCTGTCCTAATGCAGCAAGTAGATGGTCGTCGTCCACGTGTCATTGCATATGCTAGCCGCAAACTCAATCATGCTGGGCCTTGTTACTCTGTTACACATCTGGAAGCTTTAGCAGTGGTGTTGGCTCTAAAGTATTTTCGTGACACCATCTTTGGTTATCCTGTCACAGTTTAAATAGACCACATTGCTGCCACACAACTTGTCAAGGGGAAAAATCTTTCAGGCCGGCTACCCAGATGGTATCATACTATTGAGGAATTTAATCCAATCCTTAAGCATATCCCGGGACGTGCAAACAATGTTGCTGATGCGCTTTAACGAAATGTACCCATAGCTGCTGTTGCTGTGATTCACAACTTCTCCCCGCGAAATTTAGCCGAAGCTCAACGTGAGGACCCTGTTTGGTCTCCTGTCATTTACGCCTTACAAACAGGTGATTATGCTACCTTGCCAAAATTGCCTGTACCTCTTTCTCAATTATCCTTGCAATACAGTGTTCTCACTCGTAACGTGAAAGCGTTTGAGCAAGATGTGGTACAGTTAGTGATCCCTGAGTCTCTAGTACCTGTTGTTTTATCTCTTGTTAATGATTCCCCTCAAGCTAGTCACCCAGGTCGTGACAAAACTCTATCTATGGCTCGCAAGAAATGTTATTGGCCTAGAATGCGTTTAGAAATTACCACTCATGTAGCCCAGTGCAAGTCTTCTGCTCAGAACAAAAGTTCCACTCACACTGCTTCAATTCTAGAGCATACTACTCCTCGCCCCTTCCACACTATCGCCATTGATCTCTTGCAATTGCCCCGTAACATTTAAGGCTCAGTGTACGTTCTTGTATGTGTTGATCACTTTAGCCGTTTTGTGATATTGGCTCCCTTGCGTAATAAATCTGCTCCAGTTGTTGCTCATGCTCTCTGTCCTTATACTATTCCTTCGTTGCTTAGCGACAATGGGATCGAGTTTTAGAATGAGGTCATTACCAACATTTGCACACAATACAACATCACCCAAACTTTTGTAACTACTTATCATCCCTCCTCTAACGGTCTGGTGGAGCGAACAAATAGGAAAAATTTTGACATTCTAAGGCACGTTGGTAGTGATCTGCAGGAAACTTTGAAAGACTGGCTACCTCATGCCAGTACCTGTATTAATAGCATTATCAATGTAGCAACGGGAAAGACACCTCATTATGTCATTTATGGTTCTGAAAAGAGGCTTCCGAATGATCTTTTGGATAGTCCTATTCGGTCTCTACAATTCTGAAGGTTACAGTCAACTCCAGTGCCATACAATACATACCATTTATGATTATGTCAAAAGGAAAATTCAGAAGTCTAGATCAATCATGATACAGAAATGAATTAGTAAAGCTATACCTGTTCCCATCCAAGTGGGTGATCATGTATTCAAACAAATACCTGAGCGACAGTTTAACCTAAACAAAAAAATGACTAGTCCTTTTCTGGTGATGCATAGGCTTCATCCCAAAAAGTTCATGTTTTGTTTTTGTTTTTTTACCTATTTCAGGGACTTAGGTTTTCCATTTTGATAGGCTTAAGAAGACACAGGTACCCATACCTACATTTACCCAGCCTACCCAAAAGCCCAATGTTCCCACTGTGGCACCCCCTGTTCGTCACTCGTATCATCTACGTTCAAAAGGTACATTGCCATGATGGTCGAGTGAGACTATTATGTACATATGTGTTCCTGTGCAACCTTTTTGTCTTTGTACCCATTAGCTATTTAGGTTGTAAATTATATAAGTTTCTATGTGCAGCCTCGGTTATGCTAGGCATAATCGAGGGGGGTGTAACCTATGTTTTCCAAAAGCTCTGTAATTTTCAGCCAAATGTATGACTGATGTATATTTTCTCAATTATGATATGTATTCTGGTGCACTTTCTATGTATATTGTATCATGTCCCGGACGTCCAGCAATTTATGTCATTTTTTATTGGCCTCAGTATGTGGTTGTTTTTATTGTGTTTATTGTATATTCCATGTATGTTCTTTGTCTATTGCCGTATTCCACGTGCCATTGTGTTTGCTCCCTGAAATGAATGTTGCCTCCTCGGTGAGGGCACCTAGAGATAGTGGCTGAGCTATGTAGTGGGAGCGCGTATTATGGTTGTAATATTATATAAATATGTACTGTATAAAGCTACCTGGTGGGTTCCTGTTAGTGCATTTGTATTCTCCGACAATGGATTGATATTACAGCACGTTTAAGCGTGGGACGCTATGTAAAGGCAGTATTGCTCGTGCTTCGGTTGAAAGTACACGCTCGTGCCTTACTTTTGTATGAAATACATATGTGTCAACGTGGTATAACTTTAATTAACCCACCATTACATCGCATTGGCCGTTCAATTTATACATGGATGGGGTGGTGCGAGAGGTAAACGCAAGGGTAATGAGCAGGGGATTGGAGATGGTTAAAGAAAATGGAGGAAAGCGAGAGATAAACCAATTATTGCTTGCTGACGACACTTCGCTTGTTGCAAGATCAGAGGAGGGATTAAGGAAGTTAGTGACAGAATTTGGGAAGGTGTGTGAAAGAAGGAAGTTGAAAAAAAAATTAAGGTAAATGTAAGGTGATGAGATGTACAAGGGGAGAATGTGGTAACAATTTGGAAGTGAGTATTAAGGGAAAGAGACTGGAGGAAGTGGACAGCTTTAGATACTTGGGTGTGAATGTGGCGGGAAAGGGAGGAGTAGAGGTGGAGGTAGAATGTACATTGATAGAAGCAAGTAAATGCCTTGGGGATTCAAAAATGAAATGAGAAATAGACATTTGGGAATGAACGATAAGAGGAGATTGTATGAAGGAGTGATTGTGCCGGCAGCACTGTATGGGGCAGAAATATGGAACATAAGAGAGGAAGAGAGAAGGGGTTTGAATATGTTTGAGATGAAATGCCTAAAAGTATGACATGAGTTACTAGGCTAGATAGAGTGAGAGATGAGGAGTGAGGAGGAGAACGGGGGTGGGGGTGGAAAGGGAGTTGGGAGATCAGGTTGATGAAAGAGTATTGGGACACATGGAAAGAATGATTGAAGAAAGATTAGTAAAAGAAGTGTGGAGGGCAGAGGTGGAAGGAGTGAACATGAGGGTGCAACCAAGGATGAGATGGATGAATGGGGTAAAAGGAGCATTGGGAAAGAGGGAAATGTCTGTTTAAGAAGGAAAGGAAAAGAAAAAAGATAGGGGTGAGTGGAGAATGGGTGTGATTCGAGGAAGGAAGTGGGTGGGGAATGGGGGTGGGGGAGTATGCGTGAATGATATTTTGACGCAACCCGAAGGGATTTCTCCTCGTCTTCTCTTTTTCTGCATGAGGGGACGGAGAAGGGAGTCGCCGATTAAATGAAGCGACCTTGCTGTTGATGTGTTGCGTCTTGCTACACTGCTTTTGATTCTTGGATGCCAGCCGTCAGGCATCATACACACGCATGCACACAAACGCGCACACATGCGCACAAAATATGCGAGCACACACAAACGCACACACACGCACTCACACAAACACACACACACACGCACTCACATAATCGCACACACACGCGTACACACACGCACTCGCATAATCGCACACACACGCGTACACACACGCACATACACAGTGCACCCACACACACACACGCCCGCGCGCAAGCCCATGAATACTTTTCACCTTCCACGTCATTTGAACGGAATTTTATTTTGTCTACCTGCTACTGTACAGAATCCTAGACCTCTACTTCTTATCTACTTTCTCGAGAAATCGTGTCTATGTATTTATAGTTTGTACGCTCCATGGAGTCCGTTTAGAACAGGGTTTCTCAGCCTTGCTTGGCTCATGCACCCATTTCACCATTTGCCAGAATCTCATTCCCCCCTCCTTTCCAAGATTGCCTGTTTCAAAAGGTGCATTCTAAATAATATGCAGATATTATCGCACAGCGTAACACTTTTATTATCCTAAGATTAACCTGGGTCAGCACTGGTATAATTCCAGCCCAGGTGACAGGCCAGAGCCTTTATTTGCTTTCCTCACTCCGTAAACTTAATGTGGTCACAATTCACCCCCAGAAAACACAAAATTCACCCATGGGGGTGAATTTCACCCCTAATGAGAACCCCTGGTTTAGAATGTCGCATACGTTGTGATTTAGCATTAGCCATTCAGCCAAATTGATCTTAGTACATACCCCTCAATTTCTTATTACCCATCGCTTCTTTCTCTATTCTGTATATAGTAAAGGAAGTGGTCCAGAAAAATATGTACAACTTTTTAGGATTGTAACAATGATTTGAATAGATTGTATGATGTGTTGCAGCGTCCTTTCCTCACGTTGCCACGTCGAGATGTCACAGGTGAGGCAGATGGGATGGAAGTGGATAGGATGACAGTGACGATGGTCCAATTGGCAACGTCGCACTCTGAAATTCCCACTTCTGCCTCACTCTGAACAGCGCAGGGACTTTAGTCGATTTAGCGAGTATCGATGTTGTCGTTATGGGCTGCAGCTTGCCAACACTTCTGTTCTTGAATCTGATCTTAATCATTTCTGTTTATGCTCTTCCTGTTTTTTCACCTCCTCCTTTATCCTATTACCCTCACACTATTCCTTCTGTTTATTCCCGTTTATTCCCGTTTATTCCCTTTCTTCCCTCCCACTGTGTGCGCACACCCGTGATTCACCTCGGTCTTGGATCACGTGTCGGACTCACGATCAACAGTTGTTACCCTTCGGGCAAGACCTAAGAGTTTATGTATGGCCCGATCTATGGGTAATGTGCCTCACTCAGTCTCACTCGCTCTTTTACTCACTTATATCACACACACACACACACACACACACACACACACACACACACACACACACACACACACACACACACACACACACACACACACACACACACACACACACAAACACGCAAAATAAAAAAAAAAATAAAAAAAAAATAAAAAATAAACTTTGCCAACCAGGGTTAGAGTGCCGGCTTGCAGTGCAGCAATGTTCAAATATTCAGCCCCGGGCAAGACTCGAACTGTTTACTGAATTAAACGTCGAAAGTTATACAACTGAGTCATGCGCGGGCACACGTGTATATGTGTGTGTGTGAGTGTGTTTGTGCGTGTGTGTGTGTGTGTGTGGGTGTGTGTGTGTGTGTGTGTGTGTGTGTGTGTGTGTGTGTGTGTGTGTGTGTGTGTGTGTGTGTGTGTGTGTGTGTGTGTGTGTGTGTGTGTGTGTGTGTGTGTGTGTGTGTGTGTGTGTGTGTGTGTGTGTGTGTGTGTGTGTGTGTGTGTGTGTGTGTGTGTGTGTGTGTGTATGTCAATGCCTCCCCCTTTTTTCTTTCCCCTCCCATTCCTCTTCTTTTAGTGGCTTTCCTCGTCCCTTATCTACATCTTCCTTTGTTATCTCCCTCCCTCTCTCTCAATCTCCTGCCTGTGCCGCCATATTGCATCTCTCCTTCATGTCGCCCATTTATCCCCTTGCATACCACGTTCCTCGACCCCTGTTGTCCACTCTTCGCTTCACAAATGTATCATTCAGGGTTCAATCAGCACACGTTCACTTTCTATTATCTTGTTTACAAGCCAGTCTTCAATATCCCTCCTGACCTTTTGTCCCTCCCCACCCGTCGCATTGAAATTCGTTACTTCCTGTACACACTCTGCTAGCCCACTTATCCATTTATTTATTTATCTACTTCAAGCTTTCTTCTCGCCTTACGTCCTACTCTTTTGCTGTCACAGTAATCATATCTTATTAACATTTCATGTACCCACTATTTGGCGTGTTCGCTTAGGCGCCTTTGCAACTACTCTGCCTTATATAATCACAAAGTTGTAATTCACATTCCAACTCTGGGTAAGTTCCTTTTTGATGTGGAGTTTTGTTTGATGGGTCCTCAAGTTGACAAGAACCATACGACACTCGCACATTCCACAGCCCTTCCTCTCAAACAGAAATTTTAATTAAAATAAGGATCGTCTATGTAGCCTATTCTTTATAGATATTTTATAGCGGGGTTCACACCCTCCACTTGATGCTCATTCTCTGCTCTTTTATATTTTATAATTAATTTCGGGATTCTGAACTTAAAGAGGCCCTCAGGTTGTTGTGGATGCTTGTCTAATGCCAAACAGAAAGTCCTAAATTTATGCTGACACTCTATTTCGGCGAGAACTCGGTAATTCATTCTCGTCTTTGGCACGATACAAGATCCCCAAACAATGCAGCCCTTAACCTCACAACCGCCGTCCAACTAATCAGAGGTTCCTTGTGAAGCAGGCCTCTTAATTAAGGTTTCCTCATCTAGGTCAAGGTCGTCTATATAATGGACCTTGTTAGCGTGGTCTTTTTATTTGAACTAAGGCAGAATAACTTCGGTGCAACTGATTTTTTTAATATTATATATATGTATGTAAATATGTGTATGTGAACACTTAAAGAAAAGAAGACAAACTATTTTTCCTCAAATTAGGTGTTCTCTTTAATAGGTTATCTTTTCGGTGTAAACATACGCAGAGATAATCATACGTAGAAATTATATATACACATACAAAAACACATATAGACACACACACACTCACACACACACACACACACACACACACACACACACACACTCACACACACACACACACACTCTCACACACACAACACACACACACACACACACACACACACACACACACACACACACTCACACACACACACACACACACACACACACACACACACACACACACACACACACATATATATATATATATATATATATATATATATATATATATATATATATATAACTACAAAGTAATGTCGTAACACATTTGTAAAATTCAACAAGAACCCACCGTGTTGGATAAGAAGAAATGAAATAGATGATATCCATATATTTCGATCACGGACTGTGATCCTCTTCAATGGAATACAGAGTAGTGGAACAAAAGGCATGTCTTATGTACAGAGAAAGAAGAAGGGACATGGGTAGGACTCAGGTAGCGTCTAATGCTTTGCGGGGCAAGTCACCCGCCTTCACCAAAGATGGTAATAATTTGTTGACTGCCCAGGTAGTAATGCAGTTAGGTGACCATTGTTCATTTGAAATATTAAAATTAGGAAATTTATTTATCAAGGATGATTCTATTATTTTCCTTTTAAAAATTATTTCTAATTCAAAGTGCAGTTTTAAAGAGAGAGAGAGAGAGAGAGAGAGAGAGAGAGAGAGAGAGAGAGAGAGAGAGAGAGAGAGAGAGAGAGAGAGAGAGAGAGAGAGAGAGAGAGAGAGAGAGAGAGATTGTAGGGTCATGGTGGCACGACAGTACGGTCTTCTTCTTATAAAAAACAAGCCGCTCAGGCAAGGGTTCGAATCCCAATAGAAAGTTTATTTTCATATATATACAGTACATACCATGTTTAACCTCGGTGCCCTCAGCGGAACGATTAGTCCGTGAATTAAGTCGTTCCGTTTTGTAGGGTCACGGTGGCGTGACGGTATGGTCTTCGCCTTATAAAAAGCAAGCCGTTCAGGCGAGGGTTCGAATCCCAGTAGGAGAGTTTATTTCCAAATATCATAATGACACACACACACACACACACACACACACACACACATATATATATATATATATATATATATATATATATATATATACATATATAAATACATATGTATATGTACGAGCACAAAAGATTATAAAAACCACTATATAAATAAATATTTTGAATACACAATAACGAAATATATACCTGCATTTTTCAACTTTTTCAGAAGTTAACCACCCTTTGAGTTAACTAGATATGACAACTTTTGTCGGAGCTGGGAGAATCCAGATTGTATGCCTTCAGTACTCGAACTGCCTCCCATCGAGTTTCTCTCCACCAGACGCTGGCGCCCTTGTCCTCTCGGCCAGGAAGCTCCTCGTGTATTTGCATAATGTTGACATATTCGTGGTTGAATGTTGGTGTCCGTACTATTCCCTCACTCGACGGATATTGCCCTAGATGCCCTCGCTATAGTAATATACTTTATTGGTATCGTTTGGGAAACAGGAGGAAAGCTTTCCTGGATTTTTTTTTTTTTTTTTTTTTGTAATTTTTCCCACGCGCTTGTGGCATAATCGGAAGCGTGCTGTTCTCGTATTCGCTTAGTTGTAGGTTCGATTCCCACGCTCCTTTCTGAGTTCCTGTCCCCAGCATTCCAAGAACATGGGGTAGAGGTGACGGCTTCGGCCGAAGGTAAGCGCCCTGCTGATGTAAGCTCCTCACTTTCTTCATTCTTCCCGATTTTCCTTTGCACATTTCATATTTCTAGTAAATCTTAATATTCTCTCTTTTGTCTGCTATGGGAGCCTGTAGTATGTATATTTATTTATGAGTATGTACATTCACCTATCTATATGTATATTTATCTATGAGTATGCACATTCATCTATGCATGTGTATATTTATCTATGTATGTATGCTAGGACGGTAACGAATAGAAGTGCAGAGGTAATTATCAAACTCTATCTAGCGATAGTTAGACCCATCCTTGACTATGCGGTACAGTTTTAGTCTCCGTCCTACAGAATGGACATCAATTCACTAGAATCAGTACAGAGAAGAATAACCAAAATGATACATGAACTCAGAAATTTGCCTTACGAAGAGAGGCTTAGGCACCTTAACTTACACTCTCTGGAAAGACTCAGAGTACGGGGTGATCTAATAGAGGTGTTCAAGTGGATCAAAGGCTTTAACATGGGTGATGCAACCAAGGTCATCATATTAAAACAACAGGGCAGGACTCGCAGTAATGGATTTAAACTGGACAAATTTAGATTTAAGAAGGAAATAGGCAAGAATTGGTTTACTAATAGGGTGGTCGACGAATGGAATAGACTTAGTAACCATGTAGTAAGCGCTGAAACTATCAGTTGTTTTAAGAGGGGGTTTATACGATACAACGGTTCGTCGAACGCGGTTCGACAGACACGTGTTTAAAGTGATGTGTGAACGTGTGAACGGGGTATTTGGTTGTCGAACACGTTGTTCGACAACCAAATACCCCCGTTCACACATGTAAACCCCCTCTAAGAAACGATTAGACAACTTTATGGATGGGGATGACAGGTGGTGACGGATACGGAGCTGCCTAGTGTAGGCCTTACGGTCTCTTGCAGTCTCCTTCATTCTTATGTTCTTATGTTCTTATAAAGCCTAGCGGGTTTGCGCTAGAAGTTGAGAACGCACTTTGAGTTACCCCAACTGGGGTAGGCAGTCTTGTTTTTGCATTGGTTGGAGATGCATGCACTCTGTCTTGTGTGTAGATTTTACTTTAAATTATACTATTATTAGTGCCTGAACTCTTTTATTTGCCATCCTGAACTTATAGAAACATGTCCTTGGCATATAGATATCCATCAAAACATAATTTCTTCTTACCTTTTTCTCTACAAGTTATGTCCATCTTGAGGTTTAAGATTTCCAGAAACGTTGAAATAGAAATAGAAAACAATTATAAGAAAAAAAAATAGTATTTAACGATCTTGAAACTATCATTATTATTCAACCGTTAAACAAATGAGTTAGACCAATTTGCTGTCGAGCAATTGGTCGCTCGAGATTTTTTTTTCGTGCAAATTATTTCGAGCAAATTACTGTCGAGCAATTTTGTCGAGAAATTCACCTAGATTTGCATCTAATTTTCTTTTTCCATTCTTTTTATTCTCTCTACAAACTTTATTTTCAACTTCCATCTCATCTTTTTTTAACAATCACTATTCACTTAACTTCTCTACCTCCCTACTATCCTTTTCTCGTTACAGCTGCCACTGATACTTATTTCATGGAACCTTTTCTTTTTTCTTTCAATTTATTTAATTCTGTTCCTTCCACTGATCCCCCTCTGCTTCCTATTCCTCCTAACCTTCTCTATCGTCTTCATCTTCCCTCAGTCTATTTGTTCCAGGATCCTCAACAACTGACGTCTCTAGAGTTGACTTGTCCAGTCCCCATTTTATTAATTCAAGAAACTGCTCCCACCCCCTACTCGACCCCTCAGCCCTATCCAAAATTTCATCTTCAATACCATCCCCATCCTTGCCTCATCTCGTTCCTTACTCTACTGTGTCCACTTTTCATTCTTTCTTCTTCGTCTTTTCTGTTTATCACCTTTTGATTCACACTTGAACAAGTATTTTCCAGTAACTGGAACATGCAGGCAATATGGGAGCTCAAACGGTTCTCAGGAGAGCATCAATATACTCGTATGATTTCAAAGAGACATGAACGTATTGATTTTTTTTTTTTTCCTAGACTCAATACCGACTCACTTCTTCCAGACTCCCAATCTTCCAGTTGTGCACAGATTCTGCAGTTCCTCTTTTTGCCCTCTTTATCTCTTTTTCTTTACTCCTTCTCTTTCCTGGCTCTCTCTCCATCGTCCTTCGTCTCAGACTACATTTACTCCCTACTATCTTTCAATATTCTTTCCTCTTTCGTCATCTCTCATCTCATTATAATTTTAATTTCCTTGATCACCTTCAACGTTTCCTTCTCTCTTGTCTTCTTCACTCATCTCTTCTTCTCTTCCTTTCCTGCCTCTCATCCCCAATTTGGTCTAATTTTGTTTTCTCTTTCTTAAACTCTTCGATTCCTGCCTTTTACTTGCTCCTCCTCTCCTTAGCCAATGTTCCTTTTTCTTTCCTTAACAAAGATCTTCCCCCAGTCTCTGTCTCCGTATCACCCATCGGTCCGTCCATTTGTTTGTCTATTCTTTTTTTTTAACCGTCTATCTGTCTGTTTCTCTCACTGGTTGTCTGGCTGTCTGGCTGTCTGGCTGTCTGGCTGCCTGACTGCCTGACTGCCTGATTGTCTGATTGTCTGATTGCCTGATTGCCTGACAATCTGACTGCCTGTCTGCCTACATGCCTGACTGTCTGACGGCCAGACAACCTGACTGCTTGTCTGCCTGACTGCCTGACTGCCCGGCTGCCTGGCTGCCTAACTACCTGACTGCCTGGTTGCCTGGCTGCCTAACTACCTGACAGCCTGGTTGCCTGACTGCCTGACTGTCTGATTACCTAACAACCCGACTACCTGTCTTCCTGACTCCCTGTCTGCCTGGCTACCTGGATGCCTGGATGCCTGTTTGTCTGTCTGCCTTTCTCATCAAGCCAGCCCTCTTAAGTCTACTCTTCTTCAAGGCTCATCAGACCCCACAGGAGACTTTACTCGTAGTTGCATTACTTTGCCTCCGCAGCACCTTGCGTCACTCGAGATGTGAAAATCCCATAGATCCTCCGTTCCTCCTCTGTACCCATCCCACTTGTGCAGTTTCTCATTCTGTATTCCCCTTTTGCTCCCACTGCCCTTCCTGACCACCCTACCTCCCTAATCCTCAGCATCCCTCCTGCTCCCTCCCTCCTACCTCTTGTCCCTTCGTCCCTCCGGGGTCCCTGGTCCCTCTTCTCTTGATTGTCACGTCCTTTCGGCCCTGTGAGGTCTTCCTTTCTTTCCCCCCTTCCTCTCTTTGTTCCCTATCCCTCCGGCCTACTGAACCCATCCCCCTCCAACGTATAAAAATTTCTTTCCCTCTTGACAGCACCGAAATACGTCTCCTGCTATTGATTCTCTTAAATTTCGCCCGTCTGTGCTTGCTCTTTGTTTTCCTCTTACGTATGGCCTAGTTTTGTTTCTTTTCTTTTCGGTCTGACTCCACTCTTTAGTTTCATTTCTCCCCCCACCTTATTATCTCTCCCACCTTTCCTTGAGTAAAAGTTGTTTTTCTTCCTCTACTTTTTCCTCGCGTTTTGTATCTGCTCTTTTCTAATCTTCAGATATTCTTATTTCTTCTTCTTCTTCTTCTTCTTCTTCTTCTTCTTCTTCTTCTTCTTCTTCTTCTTCTTCTTCTTCTTCTTCTTCTTCTTCTTCTTCTTCTTCTTCTTCTTCTTCTTCTTCTTCTTCTTCTTCTTCTTCTTCTTCTTCGCGTTCTTCTTCTTCTTCTTCTTCGCGTTCTTCTTCTTCTTCTTCTTCTTCTTCTTCTTCTTCTTCTTCTTCTTTTTCTTCTTCTTCTTCTTCTTCTTCTTCTTCTTCTTCTTCTTCTTCTTCTTGTAAATCTCTCCCGCCTACTTTGTACGATCCACCTTTTCCGTCCGTGCCCATTTCTCCTCTTCTTTGTTCGCATCCGTACTCTTCTTCCTCTTCTCTTACATCTCCCTCCACCTTAAGTACAATAGCCTGGTGGAAACCATATGTAGAGGCAAGGAACCTGCGACAAGTTTATATTCTTGCTTGTTTATTCCGCCCCTCTTATCATGCACGGGCTACTTTTTTTTCTTAGGTTCCAGTTCCCTTTCTTTTATTTTCTTTTTCCATTCTTTTTATTTGTTTATATATCTTTGTCATCATTAGCCTCATCGCCCCTGTGCTTTCGATCACAAATGATTTTATCTAAACCTTTCGCTCTGGTTATACACTTGACTAACAACAGATGACCTTATTTAGCTGTAGTGTGTGGGGACCTTGTTCCGAAGAGGATAAAACTATCTTCACTAGTCTCTTTGCTTTGATAAAGCACTTTACAAATATCATTTTGGCCAAAACCAGATCATTCTTATTCAGTTAAGAGCGAATCTCGTTTGTCTTTTGTCATTCTTCTATAGATACTCCTTCTTATTATCTAACGCGTTATCTTTCCTATATTCTTCCTTCAAATTTTCCTCTTCCTTCAGTTAATTTCTTTCCTTGTTTTTGCCCAATTGCCAACTGGCCATTTTTCTCCTTTCTTTCTTTCTTCTTTCCCATCCTTTTTTTTCGTAATCACCTCCTTTTTTTTCCTAAAATCATTCTTCCTATTTATGTTGTTTTTTCACCTTTAAGCATATTCACTGATCGTGTATCCGTCCATCTTATCTAACTCCTCTTTTGCAAATAGATTTCTCATCCTCCCTTACATTATTCTTTCTTCCCTCTGCATTAAGTTTACTTTTTCTTGTACTTTTCCTGACCTCTCTGTCCCTGCTCTGATTGGCATTATCAATTTATCTCTCTTCTCTTCCTCTCTCTCTCTCTCTCTTTTCCTCTCTCTCTCTCTCTCTCTCTCTCTCTCTCTCTCTCTCTCTCTCTCTCTCTCTCTCTCTCTCTCTCTCTCTCTCTCTCTCTCTCTCTCTCTCTCTCTCTCTCTCTCTCTCTCTCTCTCTCTCTCTCTCTCTCTCTCTCTCTCTCTCTCTCTCTCTCTCTCTCTCTCTCTCTCTCTCTCTCTCTCTCTCTCTCTCTCTCTCTTCTTCTTCTTCTTCTTCTTCTTCTTCTTCTTCTTCTTCTTCTTCTTCTCTCTCTTTCTCTCTCTCTCTCTCTCTCTCTCTCTCTCTCTCTCTCTCTCTCTCTCTCTCACTCTCTCTCTCTCTCTCTCTCTCTCTCTCTCTCTCTCTCTCTCTCTCTCTCTCTCTCTCTCTCTCTCTCTCTCTCTCTCTCTCTCTCTCTCTCTCTCTCTCTCTCACTCTTTCTCACTCTCTCTCAGAGGGATGCTGCATCTAGCAAGGCTTATTCCAAGGAGTTCTTTAGCCACATTAATAGTACAAAACCAGTTAGAAACGAAACTGGTCCTTTGCGTGAGTGTGATGGAACGCTTCAGAACACAGACTTTGAGATGGCTGATATTCTCAACTCACGCCTATCCTCAGTGTTCACTGAGGAAGTAGAGGGGGCAACCCCTGAACCAGTTCTGGTACACGAGAGAGAGTCCATGAAGAATACTCAGTGTACGGACATCGAAGTCTTAGCCAGACTAGACAAACTTAGTACAAACAAGACTCCCTGTCCAGATGGATTCCTGCTAAAGCTACTTCGGGAGGCTCGCGAGCAGGTCCCCCCCCCTCCACACACACACACACACCACACACACACCTAGTGGAGAGCTTCAATGAGGCACCGCGGACAGGAGAAGTGCCTTGAGACTGACGGGAGGCAAACGTGACTCCTATTTTCAAAACAAAAGGGATCGTGCAAATCCGGGGGATTACTGCGGTACATATCAGTCTTACTTCCATAATAGGGAAGACACTGGAAGGTGTCATTATGGATAAAAAAAAGTCGAGTTTCTGGAGGGAAACAACATGTTATTAGACCCAAAACATGGTTTTCGGAGTCACAGATCATGCTTAACCGACCTGATAGATTTCTTCTATGTCATTTTTCAAGAATATGAAAGGAACAGAACAATTAACATACTTTATCTCGACTTCCAGAAAGCCTTTGATAAGGTACCTCATGAGAGGCTTATGTCAAATGTTGGATCCATGAGTATTAGAGGAGCAGTGTTAAAATGGATTGAAGCCTGATTGAAAGATAGAAGCCAGCGTGTAGTTGTTAATGGAGTATCGTCTAGCTGGTCTCCTATTACCAGTGGGGTACCCCAAGGATCTTTGTTAGGTCTACTCCTGTTTATCATCTATATCAATGATATGGAATTATAGATATTGGAATTGTGAGCCGTATAGCTATGTTTGTGGATGACACTAACTTGGGAGCAAATATAGAAATTCTTAGATCAGACACAGATGTGGGAAAGGGGTCCAAGAATTGCCTGATGTCATTTAATCTGAATAAGTGCAAGATCATATAAATCGGGCATGCAAACCAGAGGGCAGACTACTCTCCTCTAAGCACAGAATTGGACAATTATTTGGAAGTCTTGATTAGCAGCGATCTCAAGTCCTCAAAACAGTGTATTGAAGTAGAAAAATAAGGCACAAAAGCTTTTAAGTTACATCAGAAGTGTAAAATGCTAGTAGATAAAGGTAGACAAGTGAGGCAGATAGAGGGGTAGGCGGCAAGAATTTCATTTTTATAAGTTGGATGTTTGGTAAAGAACAGTCGAAACGCGAAGGAATTGCACATCCTCACTCCTCGCCTAAAGTTTACAAACAACCGCTCGGACCCGATTTCATTTCTGTATTATGCTGATGTAACATTATGTAAACTAAGCCAGTAGTGCATTGATTTTGGGATTGCTTGACTAAGCAGTATTGCTTAAGGCGTTTGTAATTGTCTTTCTGACTGGGGAAAGGGTGGAGGAGAAAATTCAATTGGTTCAAGGGACTAAAGTCACGCCTTTAGGGGAGGTACTTAGATGTAAAAGTAAAGATCATTGGACTAAAGAAATCATGACGTCAATTTGAACTGACTTAGTGATCAAATTGAGAATTCCAGATGGGAGTCCTTTGGTGTAACTAAGACAATAATATTGTAGAAGAATTAGTGAAGAAAAAGAAACTGTTTATATATCCTCTCTTAGACAGAGCAAGACTATTGAGTAATCCTGCAATTGAAAACAGAAAGTGAGAGAAGAAATACAAAACTATAGAAGGGAACAGTAAACAATGGTAACAACTGAGGAAACAGAAAACAGCTTCGTTACCTGAACTAAGAAATAATCTTGACACTTTACAATTTTCTAGTTCGTCCCCATCTGTAATACGCCGTCCAGTTCTGGTCGCCGGACTTGAGGATGGACATGCAGAAGCTAGAACGAGTTCAGGTAAGAGCAACGAAATTTATCCCTGCCATTAGACACATGCGCTACCAGAGGCGTCTCAAGACTTTGGGTCTCTTTTCTCCATAAACCAGGAGACTGCAACGACAGCTAATAGAGGTTTTCAGATTACTTCAAGGATTCGATAACATTGACTATCGACATCTCTTCAGCTTGAACGTGAATGCCCCTCGCAATCAGAGGTGGGAGCTCAATCCCCCTTGTTAATCTTGTGACAAGGTTAGTGATTTTTTTACTTATAAAATCTGCAGCACTTGAAACAGACTGCCAAAGGACATGGTAAACAGTTCCTCAGTTAAACAGTTCAAAAAATGGATAGACAAGATGCAACACACATTAGTGTAAGTACTGGTATGAATCCCCGGCAACCTTTTGACGGCACCTTCTCGGTATGGATTAAAAAACCTTTTGAGGTACTGAGATTCCCTATAACTCCTTGTAACTCTATCTCTATCTATCTATCTATCTATCTATATTCCTTCTCCTTCTCTCCCCTCGTATTCTACTGGCTCTTTTATTGATTCCTCATCTTCCCTTTGCGCCCTTCTTTTCTTAATCCTCGTTTTTCTTTTCTGCTCTCTCCCTCTACTCCCAATTAGTAATTTCCTTGCCTCTTTTCTTTCTCATCTCCTCTTTTAATCCAATATTCTCATTACTTAATTTTCCTTCCTTCTCTATTATACATCTTTTGCTGAACTTCTTGTCTCGATTTCTCTTCCTTCTTCAGTTCCGCAGTTTCTCCTTCATTTTCGTAACTTTCTTACATTTCCTTTCTGTTTTGTTTTGTTTCTTTTTCCCTTTCATTTTCTTTTGTTTCTTCATTATTCTTTTACTTTATTTGGTATTCACTGTTTATAAATTTAATGCTTTTAAAAAATATGTTTCCTTTATTTTCTTTTCTTTATTCACTTCCACCTATTCTATAACTTCTTTCCCCCCCTCTCCTCCTCCTCTTCCTCTTCCTCCTCCTCCTCCACTTCCTCCTCCTCCTCCTCCTCTTCCTCCTCCTCCTCCTCCTCTTTCTCCTCATGTTCCCATTATTCATAATCTTTTTCGTTTCATAATCTTTCCTAGCAGCCATTCTTGTTTTTTTGTTTAACTTCCCCTCTCATTTCCCTCCCGCCTCATCCATTTTCCTCCGTTCTTCTACATCTTTTTATTTTAATCATGAATTTTTGTTGTTTCTTGTTTTTTCTTCCTCCCTCCCCATTCTTGTTTCATTTTTATTTTCTGCGTATTCATTCTGCACTAAAAAATTTATACTCTTTAGGAAATATATCGCAAAGAAATTAATTTGTCCTTACTAATTTGTTCTAAATCTCATTTTTAATATTCTTTTCATCCCTGCATCCTATCAAATAATCTTATTTCTAGGTAATATTAATAATATTTCTAATGTCACCAAATTATCTTGAACCTTAAATTTGACCCAGAACGTATGAACCACTTCACTTCAAGCACCACTCTCTCTGTATTTATTTTCAAAACCTTGGATGGAATTTTTCTTTGAAGCTCATCTTGTTATTTGGTAACGACATTCAAACAGGTCCCGCCCACTTAACTACATTTTTCTCATCCTCGGCGAGTCCACTGTTCCCTGACAGCCAATTTACCCGAAAAAAGCTCAGCTTTGATTACGTGCCATCTTATTACTTCGCCTTAGCCATTTGGCCACGTCGTTGCGACCCACCGCCATCTTTGAAACCTCAAAGAAATGCTAGATATTCTTTGAGCTAATTCTTTGAGGTCGAATCACCATCTTTTTAATCAAATCCTCTCATCTCAATTCACTCAACTTGTTGCTCTTTATTTCCTTTTTCCGTATCCTTCTTTATATCCTATGCATATCGCTAACAAAAAATCTTCGTTTTCTATGACTTTTGTTCTTTTTCTTACTCCCATTTTCTTTCTCTGCCTTTTCCTTTCTTTCTTTCTTATTTCTTTCTTTCTTTCATTTTCGCACACATTCCTTTGAACTTCATTCACCTTCGTCAAGCATACCGTTCTCGACAAATTCCTCAAAACCTGTTTCCCCCCATACTTATACAATTCTGTCCCTTAATCTCCTGTAGATCAATTCAGCAATGAATGAAATCGTCATCCATCCACTAAGTAGAGACAGCTTTCAGTGTGTGATTCAGTTATTCTCTTTGGTTATATAAGGAGGGCCATTGTCAATAACAAAATACCAATACATAAGAGTCCATGGACCTAAAACTGTGATCCTTTGTTCTATAATACACCATCTATCTCCCTTTCCGTGCCCGGTCAAAGATCTATACACATATTCGCAACAAGAACAACAGGAACCAAATCCTTTCATACCCAGAGACTCTTTTCTTCTTATTCTGGCCTCCAACTGAGTAATTGATTCCTTTCCATGGCACCGTCACGGTCGTATTGGGACAAAGGGACAACGCCTGTGGTGATTGGTGTCCTGCATCTGCCAAACCTTAATAAGTAGGCGGTGGCATTCTGTGAATGAATTTCCTCATTTGCAACGACGACCGTGATTGACCGATCCAATTTGGGTTCCATCTATTACGGTTGTCAGTCACTTTGTGTGGTGCAGCCTCGTGATTTGTCAGTGATACACTTTGCTACGCCTGCATTCCTTTACAGCAAGTCTTTCCATAGCACACAGTAAGAGGTTCTCTACGGTTGTGCAACCCGTCCATAGCGAGATCTTGAGCAATCGATACCTCGTATAATTGTCTGGTTTATTCCATACTATATAACATATTATATAACGTGTCAAACCATCAAGTTACATTTTTTATGTAAAGTGGTTTTGCCACATGTACACAAATTACATAAACTTTCAAGTGGACCCGGACTCGGATTCGAACTAAGATCGGGACTCGAATCCGGAACCGGAACCGGAACCGGATCCGGACTCGTACCCAGATTACGACGCGGACTCGAACTTGGGCTCGGACTCGAACTCGGAATAGAAACCGAACCTGGATTTGGACTTGGGCACGCATGCACACACGCACATACATGTAAACACATGCACAAGCATGCACGTACACACGCACATACATGTACACATGCACAAGCATGCACGTACACACGTACACACAGGTACACACATGCACAAGTATGCACGTACACACGCACATACATGTACACACATGCATAAGCATGCACGTACACACGCACGTACACACACACACACACACACATACATGCACACACGCGCGCGCGTGCCCGCGTGGTCTTATACTCGCATATGTATGCCCGTTAGCTGAAGACATGTGTTTGTACTCGAGCGTATACACACACGCGAACATGAAAAGAAAGTCTTTCATATACACACATCTCCCGCTTCTTACCTTCATTTAACATTAAACTTGACTACAAACAATTTTGTACGAGTGTTTTTCCTCCAGGAAATAACAGCTAGTCCTGCTTTTTCCAGCCCTAACTTACTCGCCTTTTCCCTTTGCTCCATCGTCCTTCCAAAGACAAAACTAATTTCTTAGCCTGTGATTCCCATCATCATAAACTCTCAAGTATCGTGGCTTGGTAAGGCAAGACAATTCTACTCAGATGAGAGGGCGGGGGTGAGTGGAGAGGGGCGGGAGCGAGAGGGAGGGAGGAGATGTACGTGAGAGGGAAAGGGAGGGAGAATGGGGATCGTTAATGGAAATGGGGTCTTATAAGATGTAAACGTCTTTCAAAACAAAATACTCTCCCCTCCCTCTCCCCCTCCCCAAAGCTAAGTTAAATTATCCGATGCTAACATTGAACAAAGCTTCATAGTTCGCTAAAGCATAAAAGGTGTAGCAATCACACACCCCTTCTCTTCGACCAAAATTCGTATTTCCTAATGACAGTCTCGAACACAAAATCTCAACAACAAACAACTCAGATCCTTTTCCTCTTCTTAATTCCACGATAACACATAACATCCTTTGTTCATATCTTCTCTTTCCTTTAAGCTGAAACATCTTGCAATTTTTTTTTTTTTTTTCTTCTTCTTCTCGCGCCGACCTCTCATACCTCGGGAACTTCATCTCGCCTTCATTCTTGTATATCCACTTGCCTCACGCAAGCATTGCTCGTCCATCCCCTACCTACAAGCACAACATTCCTAGCCCTTCTCCTTATCATATAACACCTTCGACACAGTAACTTACTACATAGCTCTAGTTCTAGTCAAAAACAACCTATTTCATCTTACCAAGTGTCAGGATTCCTACATGAAAACGACTTATACCAGTTAAGATCCCCCTCAGCTATGAGAGAAAAAAAAAATCTTAATTAGAAAAAAATTTGTTACGATAAACTCCAGACAGAGTTGTCTCATCTTGCTTCTCGTCCCTTCCTATCTCTTCTTATATCATTTCCTTTCCTTCTCCCTACATCCACGCCTTCATCTCCACACGTAGCCTCGCCGCACCTCCTTCTCATCTCTCTCTACGTCTTTCCTGTCTTCGTAAAGAACCGCGCTATCATTCTCACTTACAAAATTCCTTCTCACTTTTCCGGCCGAAAAGCTGCAGCCTTCCATTTCTTCAGTTCGCAGGTCCTCCGACCATCTGCATAGGGTTCCCTTTGCCTTTTCTTCCAACATGCAATATTTTCTATCACTTTTGTTTTTACTTTTTTTAAGGTGGAAGGATAGTCATTCAACGTAAACATTGTTTAGATTAACAAAGTCTCAAGATCTTGCGGGTTTTTTTTTTTTCTTTGTGATCAAGAGCTCTATGCTATTTCTGCTCCACTGTAAGCATCAAAACTCAATTTCTTACACACACGCGCGTATGTATACATGTATATATATATATATATACATATATATATGTATATATATGTGTGTATATATATATACATACATATATGTATATATATATATATATATATGTATATATATATGTATATATATATTTGGATGATGGAGAACATAAACACAGGGGAAGGCTCGGAACCCTAAACACTAACGTTTCGTTCGCGTAGATTGCTAAGGCGGAGCTTTGGGACATTGTTTTTTCAAACTAGATAATTTTTTCATCAATCAAATTGTAGGATAATGTCCCAAAGCTCCGCCTTAGCAATCTTGTGTGACCTTTTATCACCTATGTCAATTGTCATCTATTTTATTCATTTATTTTTGTTATTAATTTTTTTTTATCATTTCTATTTTTGTTTATTTGTAAAACAATCCTTATGTATTTATGTTTAGATAATTTTGTCATCAAAAGCTCCGGCTTAGCAATCTTGTGTGGTCTTTTATCACCTGTGTCAATTGTCATCTATTTTATTCATTTATTCTTGTTATAATTTTTTTTATTATTTCTATTTTTGTTTATTTGTAAAACAATCCCTATGTATCTATGTTGAGGGACCTCTCCTATTCTCTACACTATTGTATTTATAACTGTACTTTGTTGTGATACTATGTACTTAGAAAATGTCTTAAATAGACGAAAACGTTCAGTATTCCGATCTTTGATTTCCTCGTGGTTTCAAGCAAATATATATATATATATATATATACATATGTATATTTATATACATATATACACACACACACACACATATATATATATATATATATATATATATATATATATATATATATGTATATTGACTATATTATGACAAATAATATTGAAGGTGAAAGAAGTAGACGAGGAGAAATGGGAGAATTTTACGCCTTAACGTTTCGACCCGCAGGGTCTTGATCACAAAGCTAACAACTCAAACGTAACCGGATATTTTATACACGGACGGGTCATCTTATGGGACGCTTCGGAGAGCTTGTTATTCTATTTGCGTATTCTTTTATTATTAATAAGCTTGTGGCTTTTGCTAAACATATAAAGCCTTCTCTATGGTTAATGTTGTTATTAGTGTTGATATATGCTGCCTCAATTTTCTTCCTTAGTTTCTTGGATGATCCTTTATTTAATACGGTTGTGTTGTTCCAGTCTGGAAGGTGACCATGTTTATCCACATGTATTACTATGGAGTTAGATGTCCTATGGGCTTTTACGTCATTTTTATGTTCATTTATCCTTTTATTAAGTCCGCGACCAGATTCACCAAAATATGAAGAGGGACAGCTTTTACACGGGATTTTATAAACAACGCTGTTTTCGTTAGTGAGATTATTGTCGCTACGTGTTACCAAATGTCCTACTTTGCTACCTGACGTCCTGGCTATTTTGATGCCCGCTTTTAGGAGAAAAGTGTCTAGGTATGAATTAACATTAGAGTTTGGTACTGTGATATATCTGGTTTCATTATTACATTTATTATCATTCTTATTTTTATTTTCATCTTTACTTTTGTTAATTATTTCTTTGGCTTTCTTTTTCAACCTACATAAGAGACCTTTTGGATATTTGAGTTTGATGAAAGTCTCAGTAATATGTTGTGATTCAGGATCTAGAAATTCTTTACTGCATATACGAAATGCTCTGAGGAAGAAACCCATTATAATACCTGTTTTAGATCTGTCATCATGTCCTGAGAAGAAGTGTATATAGTCTTCTTTATTGGTGGGTTTCCGGTATACTGAAAATTTCACATTTTTATCTATTCTATGGATAATTGTGTCTAAGAAAGGTAATTTTCCGTTATTTTCATTTTCTGCAGTAAATTGTATATTTTCATTTACACTGTTTAATCTCCTGAGTTTGTTGTTAATGTCCTCTACTCAGGACATGATGACAGAACTAAAACAGATATCATAATGGGTTTCTTCCTCAGAGCATTTCGTATATGCAGTAAAGAATTTCTAGATCCTGAATTTGAGTTGTTAGCTTTGTGATCAAGACCCTTCGGGTCGAAACGTTAAGGCGTAAAATTCTCCCATTTCTCCTCGTCTACTTCTTTCACCTTTAATATTACATATATATATATATATATATATATATATATATATATATATATATATTTTCATATATATATATATATATATATATATATACGTACACACACACATGTATATATATACATATATATACACATATATATATATATATATATATATATATACATATACATATATATACACCATATATGGATACATAAATATATCTAAGTCTAAATAAAAATATTCTTCTAAAAAACGCTGTGGAAGTCGGGGACAGGTGGTATTACGGTGACACTTTGCCCTAAAAATATTCTTGAAAAAGCGCTTGGGTAAGTCGGGGTCAGGTGGTATTCTTCTTCTTCTTCTTCTTCTTCTTCTTCTTCTTCTTCTTCTTCTTCTTCTTCTTCTTCTTCTTCTTCTCCTTCTTCTTCTTCGTGCTGGGGATCCCGTGTTGGGGTTCCACCTCGAGGCCGAGGCCGAGGCCGAAGGGGAAAACGAGGGATTAGAGCGCGGAAAGCTGCGGCCGTAGGCCGCTGTTTACCCAGCCAAGCCCCTGGTGAACCCGGGGAGGGCGAAGCCCGTGGCTTGTATATATATATATATATAATGTATATATATATACATATATATATACATATATACATATATATGTATATATATATATATATATATATATATATATATATATATATATATTTATATATATTTATATGACGTAAGCGGAGTAGGAAACACAGAAGTCTTAGTCTTGAGTTTATTCCTGACTCAAGACTAAGACTCCTGTGTTTCCTACTCCGCTTACGTCAACCTGTCAGAATGTCTCAACATATACATATATATATGTATGTATATTTACACATATATATGTTGCAAGATGTCAAACGCACGCATTAGTACAGGATGGAACGTCCGACGTCTCCAGGGAACTCCCAAGGGATCTCCTCTACTATTGTGTTTGACCTTACAACGGGCATTTAGGCCAAGCGCGGCTGAGGTCACGCGGCCAACTGGGCCGAGTGGTTGGACACCTGTGTCCAACATTTCCAACTGCAAAATCAGATACGACAAATATGTTTTTTCATATGTGTTCCCATTTGTAAATAAATAACCCATGCATAAATACTGAGTGCCCATACTCAGTTGATGAATTGTACATTGTAGAAATAAGAGTATGCGTAGATAGCATAGAATGAATTGTGTATAGCTCCCTGTTGTGGCAACAATCACAATATACATGTAAATATCACCATTGGCAACCGTCAGAGTTTTCCTCGGGCGATGCTCCGAATGCATAAATACTGAGTGTCCATACTCAGTTGATGAATTGTACATTGTAGAAATAAGAGTATGCGTAGATAGCATAGAATGAATTGTGTATAGCTCCCTGTTGTGGCAACAATCACAATATGCATGTAAATATCACCATTGGCAACCGTCAGAGTTTTCCTCGGGCGACGCTCCGAGAATGTAGAGCAAACTAGACGAAGAGAATAAAAGGCAAACTATCACCTCGTTTGTCTCAACGCCTCTAAACTCAATGTAGATCACAACAAGAAATCTGCATTCTGGTGGCAGTGGTAGGATACGAAGCAACAACTCTACTATTCCTCCGAAGCAACAATTCTACATTCTGACGACAGCAGCTACTGATTAGAGGATTCCACGTGCTAATATACATCAGAAATCGTCATCTTGTCGAACATAGCCACTTCTCAACTCTACGCTCTTCGCTGCATCGCCAAGCAACACTTACGAACCAATGCTCCCACGCTCTAACGGTCCTCGTCCAGCATCTACTACAAGGCAACGCTCTAACGTTCCTTGTCTATCATCTAATAAGAAGCAACGATCCAACGCTCCTCACCCAGCATCTACTACGAGGCAACGCTCCAACGTTCCTCGTCCAACATCTATTAAGAGGCAACGCTCCAACACTCCTCGTCCAGCATCTACTACGAGGCAATCCTTCTTCCCTGCATCGTCCAGCATCCACGATAATTACACCAGCTACAAGGCACCCCCCCCCCCTCCGCGGCATTATCCAACATTACTCCCACAAGTCTCGCACCACCGCCATTTTGGACGACGAACTCCTCCCCTACTCCCTCATCTACCTTCGCAAGAGTGCAAACTTCAACGCCAAAGTCAGGTATATATACTTTTTCCCCTCTTATTCTTCTGGTATATTTTTTGTGTTTGCATGTTCATATATATTTTTTTTACCTTGCACATATATTTCATTATTTTTTTCTATGACTCACCAACCCAATACATTGGACTAACTCGCCACACCCCTGTTTACAGCAGTGCATCTTACCACTGATTCGTCCCACTGCATCATCATTTATGGAGCCAAACTCTTCCCACCGAATCGTCCCACCATCCTCATTCATAAGAGTCCTCCATCATCCTGGGTAAGTAAATATTTTTCCGTTCTCAATATCACCCAGGAAGTATTACATTTTTTTTTTTTTTATCAGTTAGTCCATGAACGATTCCAAATATCTTTCTTACTCGACATACCGACCCCGTACAAGATGCTACTCTACGCTCACTTCCAATACACCAGACATATGCCCTCCTTCTGCTAACAAACCTTCGGAAAATTCACCTGCTACTCAAGACACCGTGACAACACAAAATCTTATCACCATAGTCAAGGATGAGACCACATTACCTCTCTTCAACGGCAAGAACATTCCTGTACACAATTTCCTCTCTGAGGTTGAATCAAAGATAACACGAAGATACATCTCAGACGACAAAAGTAAAACATTCATTATAACATCCAGAATAGACAAGAATAACAAAATTGCTGGTGATGCCATTCAGTCTGATCTATTTGAGGGAACCAAATCCCATCGTGATTTCGTAGAGTACCTTGAAAAGTCCTCTGCGTCATTTGAGCAACTTGGATCACTTTCCCCCTATACTACACCAAAGAGAAAGCTGTCAAAATTGCTTCAACATTTAAGAGTGAACTCCGAGAAAGCCTCAAAAACTCAGACTGGGTCTCAAAAGACAAGATTTCATTGGAACACGTAGTCTCACTCATGGCATACTTTCGACTACTATCCCAATTACACCCAGACACACTCCAGAAAGCTGGTACTATTCCGTTCAAACCAGGTATCACACTAGGCGAGTTCTCGAGGAAATTCTCTGACACGGACAAAGCTATCCCCCAGATCCAGAGCCAGTAAGTATCCACACAATAACCCAGGTCACACGGCCCCCCTCACGTAACACGACATACATCAAGACATACATCTCACACTCGACATCGCTCACGCCAACGCTCTTCATCAAAAATACAACTTGTTTGTACATACTGCCACAAACAAGAACACCTCGCAAACACGTGTTAGCACAGAAACCCTTCACAACCAAACCGACACTGCGATTATCACGGTAAATGTTTTCACACGAGTGATAGTTGACGTTTGCTATTGGCACGGAGGCAACACAAATCAAACTCCACAGATCACTCTCCTGCAAGGCATTCACGTAACACATCTCCTTTATGACTACAGAATATCAAGACTCAGATCACACCAAGGGCAATTACTTCATACCCAGAAATCCACTCATCAACTCTACCTGTACATGCCCTTGATATCCCAGACATTTCTTCCCATTCCTTAATATTCAATGCTACGTCTAGCAACGCCAAAGTGACAATCTTTCTCGACACGGGTTCCCCAGTTAACATAATGTCAACACACAGTTTCCATAAATGCTGCACTGCAGCTAAATGTGGCACCATTTTGGAACCGCTAGACGTCAACCTTTGCAATGTAGATGGTGTATCATTCCCAATAATTGGTAAATTCTCCCCAGACATTAGCTTCAAAGATGAGTGCCCATCCATCCCAATTACCGTCTACGTAGCTGACTTTTACTTTCCTGCTGATATCCTCATAGAGTTAACACTGATAAAGCAAAATAACATAGTCATTTACGCCTCTCAAAATGATATTATTTATGTAAATAGATTTCTCCTTGCATTGCCATCAGCAACTTCTCACAAAGTAAACCACATCCACGTGACCGAGCAGGCACAAAGAGAATATGACCCCGTGTCAGTTGCTTGTAATCCCTCCATTCAAATTCACCCCGCTTCATCATACGGGGATACACCAGCTGCTAGCACAATTTATTCTACCACCTTCATACAACATATACAGTGTATATATATATATGTATATATATATATATATATATATATATATATATACATGTATATATGTATATATCAAGGACTACTATTAAACAGGACGTGCACACCCAGATTCCTGGCTCCACTAGCGGAGGTCATTGCCTTCTTTGTAACCTAACATTTTATATTGGATAAATATATCAAAACTAGAAACCTAACATTGTATATA
>NC_134786.1:14726092-14733592 GCF_046742065.1 Oratosquilla oratoria | reverse complement strand
AATAGATACTTTGATTGTAAACGAACTAATACAAACAAAAACATATACTCGTATACATGATATATTATGATACACACACACACACATACACACACACACACATACACACACACACACACACACACATATATATATATATATATATATATATATATATATATATATATGTATGTATGTATGTATGTATATATATATATATATATATATATATATATATATACAAACATATATGTATATATATACATATATATATTTATATATATATATACGTATATGTATATATATATTATATATAAATATATATATATATATATATATATATATACGTATGTATATATATATATATACATATATATAGATAATATATATATGTATATGTGTATACATATATGTATATATATATATATATATATATATATATATATATATATATATGTATATATATACTGTATATACATATATATATATATATATATATGTGTGTGTGTGTGTGTGTGTGTGTGTGTGTGTGTGTGTGTGTGTGTGTGTGTGTGTGTGTGTGTGTGTGTGTGTGTGTGTGTGTGTGTGTGTGTGTGTGTGTGTGTGTGTGTGTGTGTGTGTGTGTGTGTGTGTACTGTATATATTTATATGTGTATATATATGTATATATATATATATGTATGTACGTGTGTATATATATATGTTTATATATATGTATATATATATGTATATATATATATATATATATATATATATATATATATATATTTGTGTGTGTTCCATAATTCCGATATACTATGGGGGCACTTTCGAGTGCTCACAACTACCATTATAAAAACCAAACAATGCACTGCATGTTGACCCTATATAACTTATAAACAAAAATTTCCGACCTTAAACCTAAAACGGTGACAGAAAGACGAGACACATAACATGGAAGGAAATGCGGGATATTTGCTCCAGGAAGGTAAGAGAAACCACTTTGAACAAAGGAAGACATCGCTGAAGAAAGACAGACTCTTTGAAACAAGTCGCGTTTCAACTCCTTTTTTTCTTCTTCTTCTTCTTCTTTTTCTTCTTATCTTTGGTGACGGAAGGCTGCTTCACTTGTCTCTGTGACACCTACTCGAGGTTATGTCAAGTTTATGCAGAAAAAGACTTGTAAAGTATCATCATGAGGAGAATAGCTTAAAAGAACGGAAATGGAAGAGGAGATTAGAGAAACAGGTCCTTTTTTTCAAAAATTGATAAGACTAATAACACTGGGGAACACTCATTTTGTTGCATTTAAGAAAAAAATTCTATAGTCAATTTGAGTGTGTTGATTTCAAATCTGAAGTCAGTTTTTGTCTGCAAGCTACAGATTTTATGCAATTTGACATTTTTATTTATTTTTTAATTTTTCGTTATTATAGGAAATTGCAATATCAGCCACAATTCTTTTGTTCACTTGAATCTTAAAACGGTATGAAAGTCATTTCTGTACAACATGAGGAGCCCATTGTTTGTCTTGATCACCAAGATGAACTTCAAAATATGCCTTGTAGGCACGCTTGACGAACGAGGATATGTTACATCTCTGACGATTAAATGTGTAACATCCAGATATGTAGCAGAAGCCATCAGGCTTGTTTCTGCAATGATGTCTCCTTATGGAAGCCATGTTCGAACTGGAACAAAAGAAGAATGATCAAAATATTAGAAGCTATCTATATATATGGAAGTGAAAATGCTTATACATGGTTTACGCAAGTTCACATTTGTACAATTTTATTAACCTCAAATTGCATACAAACTAGAGCTTGTAGAGAAAAACTAATTTCAGATTTGAAATCAGCGCCTAAAACTCCTTCAGAATCAATAAAACCATCCAATGCAACTCAAGGTTACTGAAAAAGTGTTCCCCAGTGTGTAATAGACCAAGGATGATCATAGCAAGAGAAGACATTGTCAATCACCAGATATAGCGAAGAGCCAAAATATCTTGAAGACTTCTTGTGTCTACGAGTATCTCGAGTTCTCTTCCTTCTCTTGCTTTTGCTCCAAATTAAATCAGGTCTATGCTCCTTCCATCCACTACAAGGGGACACGATTTTCGGAAAGGAAAAAAGCCAGGAACTGCGTTGGCATTTACTCTTGTTTTTTTTGTAACCTGTACGCTAGAGGCGCAATCGGAGCTTGCTGGGCTTGCTTTCCGGTTTGAATCCCGCACTCCTCTCCGATTCCCAGCAGTGATTGTCACCTGCCCCAACAGTCCAAGCGCATAACAGGGCAAAGATGAACACTTCGGTCGTAACTACGCGCCTCCACCATTCAGAATCAACAGATAAGGCAAGAATGGGATAAATAAAATCTATTCATACTAACTACAACTTCTACAAGTCACCCTGGATGTCCAGCTCTCCCGACCAAACACACAAAACATGCCGTAGTAGTAGAAGATAAAAGTGGAGTTATAATTATTGTAATCGGCCTGATACATAGATCCACGTCAATCCGTGGCAAGCACAACTCTGTTGTTTTTGGTAAGTAATGGTCGTCCCCGATCCTGGTCGTGCTATCAAGAGGAGTGTTTGGTTTTATGTTATGCTGATGATAACTTTAGAGGAACTCCTCCAACTGTGGAATTTGCTTATCCCTTTCACTTGATAGCTTGTTGACCTAAATTCATGCACGTGCGTTTGTATGTGTACGTGTGCGTGTGTGTGTGTGTGTGTGTGTGTGTGTGTGTGTGTGTGTGTGTGTGTGTGTGTGTGTGTGTGTGTGTGTGTGTGTGTGTGTGTGTGTGTGTGTGTGTGTGTGTGTGTGTGTGTGTGTGTGTGTGTGTGTGTGTGTGTGTGTGTGTGTGTGTGTGTGTGTGTGTGTGTGTGTGTGTGTGTGTGTGTGTGTGTGTGTGTGTGTGTGCGTGAGTGTGTGTACGTGTGTGTGTGAGCGTGTATATGTGTGCGTATATATATATGTGCTTGCGTGTTTGTGTACGTTCTGTATCACTTGTCCCTATACTTGTCTAAACAACTTTACAAGTCATTTCATGAATCTATTTTCCCAAGTAAATATCAACTTTCTATTTCACAGTTTGACGTCTGAATTTCACATCAAACGTTTGTTTAGAACATGGGATATATTGCACTTTCATAAATGTTAATGTATATATCTTACCTGATTGAAAGGTTCTGAAATAATTTTGTGTATAGATAAATGCTATTTTGGTTCACAAGCGGCCCTCATCGAGTTCCATAATCTCGGTCTCGTGCTGCAATTCCTCGACTTTAGCATCGGCACAACAAAACAAAGAAGTTCTTTGAGCTCCTTCCAGACTGGCTGCTTTCGCAAACACGACGCGTTTCGAGCTTGCAGGAACTCAGTAAAGAACAGAAAAAAAGGATTAATGGTAATGAGGCAACGGGAAATTATGGTGGTATTCTGAGGAGAAGAAAGACAAGGTACAAACAAGGGAACAGGGAAGTTTTTGATGATAATATTTTTCTTCGTTCCGTGGTCTTTTAGTTTTCTTTTCTATCCTCTTATTGTCAATTCTATAGACTATACCTCTAGGCCACTCCCTTGTATGCATATGTCTTTATATTCAAACAAATATATGTATGCTTACGTGTATTTATGTATCTATACCACTATGATTATGCATATAGATATACTATTATATGATTCCACATATAAATACACGCATTTATGCATGTATTCATAGACATACACGTATATATATCTATATATCTATATCTACATATATATATATATACATATATATAAATTATATATATATATATATATATATATATATTGTAAGAGGCCGGTAGATGGAGGTAGATAATTAGGTAGATGCAGAGGTAGATGGAGAACACGAATGCTAATTCAATATCAGTTGTTGTGACTGCGAAGTGCTGAGTCGTGGATTGTTTAGTCGCCGTCCTGTCTAGGTAAACAACAGCCGATAAGCGACAATAGCTGAGTCAGACTCGCGTTAGCTTGGAATTGACTGTTTATAAACAAGGGTTGGAGCGGCGATGAAATATGCTAATGTAACAATGTGTGAGCGCTAAGCTATTTTTCGTTTGACAAATGCTGAGGTAAACGATATTGCTTGTGACAATGTAACAGCCTTCAGGATTGGAGAAAAAGATGGAGGAGGAGAAAGATTATTGGTGGATGGATATAAAGTTACGCCCTTAAGGTTTGACATTTATTTGAGAAGTCAGAGGAGATTGGATGAGAAAAATTAGTGACGTCAGACGAAGGTGGCTTGGCGTATGATATGGAGATCTCGACAGACGAAGACGGGAAGAGAGAGAGAGATCCTGTGTGTAACCAAAGACAGTGTAAATTTAGTGAATAGAAAAAAAAGGAATTTCACCACTTTCCTTAACCTAAGGACTGGTCTGAAGTATGAGAAGTACTAGGCATGGGGCCTTCTGAATAAGATGAACTTGGAATTAGTGAAACTGACGTAACGAAGGCAAGAGGCCTTGTGAGTGAAATTACGAGACTAGAAGTGTTATCGGTCGAGGACCGACATATATATTCAAAAATTACTTCAGACAAATGAGAGAGAAATGGGGAAGGGCAAACGAAGATGTGTTGGGAATAGTTTATTGCCCCAACGTTGCGACCAACTTGGTCTTCTTCAGAGGAAGAAGACCAAGTTGGTCGCAATGTTAGGGCAATAAAATATGCCCAACACATCTTCGTTTGCTCTTCCCCACCCATTTCTCTCTCTCATATATATATATATATATATATATATATATATATATATATATATATAAATATACACAGTATATATAAATATATATATATATACATATATTTGTATATACAGTATATATATGTATATATATATTTATATATATACATACATACATACATACATATACCAAGGCTTTTTCCCCCTTACAAGGGGGGTAGCCAAAAAGAAAAAGGCATAAAATCATTCCCACCCATTCCATCCCTGAATACACTCCACACCCCTCCACCCTCCCTCCTATCTTAGCACCTCCTGAATGACGGTTCATCCCTGCACCTTGTCCACTGCCCTGGGTCAGAAGCAGTGTCGCAAGACACAGCACATCCACAGCAAGGCCGCTTCATTAAATCGGAGACCCCCCTTCTCTGTCCCCCCATTGCATAAAATGAGAGGACGGGGAGAAATCCCTTAGGGCTGCGTCAAATTTTGCTCACACATACTACCTCACCCCCCATCCACCCGCCCATTCCACCTCATGCTATCACAACATCATCCATATACAACCATTCTCCATTCACCCCTGTCTTCTGTCCTCTCCTGTCCTTCCTCAACAGACATTCCCCTCTTCCCCAAAGCCCCCTTCACCCCATCCATCCTCCTCATCCTAGGACGTCCCCTCATGTTAATTCCCTCCACATCTGCCTTCCACACCTCTTTTACTAGTCTTTCTTCACTCATTCTTTCCATCTGTCCAAACCATCCTAATATTCTTTCATCAACCCTATCTCCCAGCTCCTTTTCCACACCTGTTCTCCTCCTCACCTCCTCATTTCTCACTCTATCTAGCCTAGTAACCTCCATCATACTTCTCAGACACCTCATCTCAAACATATTAAACTCCTTCTCTCTTCTTCTCTTATGTTCCTTCATACAGTCTCCTCTTAGCATCCATTCCCAAATGTCTATTCCTTATTACACTCTTTAATCCACCAAGGCATTTACTCGCTTCTCTCAATCTACATTCTATCTCCACTTTCACTCCACCTTTCCCTGCCACATTTGCACCCAAGTATCTAAAACTATCCACTTCCTCCAGTCGCTCTCCCTTAATGCTCACTTCCAGTCTACCCAGAGTCGGAATAAGAGAAAACTTTGGAGAAAGTATAACTTCTATATTTCGGCTAATAGCTATAGCCCTCTTCAGGAAAATACAGATTACAAGAATTTGCAGAGACGTAAGTACAATTGAGATGTGAGTAGAAGAGGAACACTCATATCAATTGTACTTATGTCTCTGCAAATTCTTGTAATCTGTACTTTCCTGAAGAGGGCTATAGCTATTAGCCGAAATATAGAAGTTATACTTTCTTCTAAGTTTTCTTTTATTCCGACTGTGGGTTCTTCGTGATTACTATTTACAAATGTGCTACTACATTTTGTCTGATATATATATAAATATATATATATATACACATATATATGTATATATATACATATATATATATATGTATATATATATATATATATGTATATATATATATATATATATGTATATTTATATGTATATGTATATATGTCTTCTTCTTTTTTTCAACCACAAATCACTTTTAATTCCATGCCATCGCAGTCGAGACTGAAGAATCGCTCGAAGGAGGCATTCGTTGGAAATTGAAACGTGGACGAGCCGAGAATTCGAACCCAGCTAACCCGTAACAAAGTTACAGTGACTTAAACCAATGCGCTATTAAGAAAGATTGATCTCTCTTGATAAAGATTGATCTCTCTTGATAGCGCATTGGTTTAAGTCACTTTTCTTATATATTAGTATGCTCAAATTGCATACACATACACGAAATTTTGCATTCAACCCATCTCCACAATGATAGTACGTATACTTGCCAATTGTCCTATCATAGTGGAGATGGGTTGAACGCAAAATTTCGTGTATGTGTATGTAACTTATATCTCTCTTGATGGAGTAATCGGTTAAGTCCCTAGCACTTGTCACGCACTAGCCAGGGTTCGAGTCCTTGGCCGTACTGCGTTTCAATTTCTACATGTTGACCTCCATCGGGTCTCCCGATGTTGATGCCTTAGAATTAAAGTGCATTGTGGTTGATAAAAATGTATCGCTATTCACTGGGACCCACTTCATCACAGTCTTTGCAGGGAAGTTTGTACACACCGGGGCTGTTTTCTACGTTGGTGCGTCGGTGTACATTCACTACTTTCCTGAATAAACTGTTGGGGTAATTAAAAATTAGTTTGACATCATCATTGGGCAAAAGTTTGGAAGCTGCATTAATGGAATCACCATATGGTAATAACAAGTTATTCTTGCTCCATTTAAATGGAGCAAGAATAACTTGTTATTACCATATAGTGATTCCGGTGTGTACAAACTTCCCTGCAAAGACTGTGATGAAGTGTACTGGGGCCAAACAGGAAGAGACTTAACCACGAGAATAAAGGAGCATAAAGATTCCGTTAAGTACGGACAAGAAAATTCAGCTGTGTTTCTCCACACCAGTAAGGAGGACCACCGCATGGATTGGGAAAAGGCTGAAATTATTTATAAATCCCAGTGTAGTTTTCGAAGAAAAATTATTGAATCCTCTCTCATTAAACACCTACCCAATTTATCGAAAGGTCAATGGTCACCAGACTGGATCACATGGATGGCAGCAAACAAATTGATTATGAAAGCGGCAGGACAGATTCCCACATACCAACCCCAAGTAACTTGAGTCCCCTTGCCCGCGTCTCCTAATTGTTCTCTCCCTGTCCATATTGATACTTGTTAACTCTATTCCTTTGTATCA
>NC_134786.1:14716092-14718592 GCF_046742065.1 Oratosquilla oratoria | reverse complement strand
GTCCTATTTTGTAATCAATCTATGAAAGCCTGCTTTTCTTCTACACCCTTCTTTGCTTCCTCATGCCACCACTCACTACCCTTCCTTCTATTTCCTCCCGTCTTCCTTGTTCCACACACCATCTTTGCATACCTTATGATTCCCTCCTTGAAACATCCCCGTTAATCTTCCACCCCTAGTTCTACTCTATCCTTCACTCCCTCCCACTCCTCTTTCAGCTTCTTCTTATACTTTTTTTTCTTTTCTTTTTCATTTAAACAGTTCATTCTAAGTACCTCCCTACCTTCTGCCCTTTTCCTCTTTCTCCATCTATCCTCCACTCTCAACTTACCTTCCACCAAAAAATTATCTGATATTCCCCCACTCTCTTCCCTTAGAACATGTACATCCTTAACTCTTCCTATTATAGTCCTGGTTACCACTATATAGTCCATTAACGCTCTATCTACCACCCTTCCATCCACCACCCTCTCCCATGTGTACTTTTGCTTGGCTTTCTTCCTAGGTACTGTATTTGCTATCATCAACTCTCTTTCAAGACACTTCTCCACCATTAACTCTCCACTACGATTTTTTCCTTGAACTCCATACTTCCTAATTACTCCGTCTATTAGTTCATTTCCTGCCCTAGCATTAAGGTCTCCCAATGCAACTACATTGACATTTCTCCCTAATCCCTCTATGCACTCATTTAAATCCATCTAAAAGGCCTCCCTTTCCTCTACACTCTTCTCACTACCAAGCCCATATGCACTTACAAAAACCCACATCTCCCTTCCCAGCTTCACCTTCATCCACATTAACCTTGAAATATCCTCCTTCCACTCCACTACAAGCTTACCTATCTCTTCAATTACTAGTATAACCACCCCTTCTCTCCCTCGTCCTCTCTTCATTCCTGAGAACCTCCCAACTACACTTCCACACTCACACTCGCCCCTCCCTTTCAACTTAGTTTCACTCAATGCCAACACATCCATCTTTCTTCTCACATACATACTGCCTATCTCTTCCCTTTCATTCACATCTGTACCGCATCTACGTACATTAAAAGACCCAAACCTTAGGGTACTGGTTGGAAAACTCCCAGACCTTCTTATGCCTTTACTTTTTTTTTATGAATGTTCCCTTTGAAGCTACAGATTGCAGGATTCCTAGTCCTATCACCGTCCCGTTTTTTGTCGCCTCGTACGACTCGTGGGAAGACGTGGTGGTAGCATTCTTTTCCCCCATCACAGGGTTAGGCGAAAAAGGAGATGAATATTCACAGAAATGGTACAGGACAGTAACAAGAGGTTAGAGGCAGCATAACGGAGGGACAGCCGCAGTATAATAAAAGTGTCATAATTTTCTCTATGAACACAGACTTCCTCTATTACAGACAAAATTATGTGTGGCTCTGGTCCGTAGGGGCACCCCATATAGACCCTAAAGTATCAAATGCATGCTACTCTGCCAAAATAATATGCAGCCATACATAATATATATATATATATATATATATATATATATATATATATACATATATATATATGTATATATATATATATACATATGTATTTATATATACACATGTATATATATATATATATATATATATATATATATATACATACATTACAAACATATATACATGTGTACATATATACATATATAAATAAATGCATATATAAATATATACATATATACATATATACATATATACTTATATACATATATACATATGTACATATATCCATACATACATATATACATACATACATATATTCATATATCCATATATACATAAATACATTATATATATATATATGTATATATACATATGTGTGTGTATATATATATATTATATATATATATATAAAGATATATATATATATATGTGTGTTTGTGTTTATATATATATATATATATATATATTAATGCATTTATGTATATATATATATATATATATATATATGTATATATATATATATGCAGAAAAACCACAAGGAAAATAACAGATATGAGGCCGAGCGCTTTCGTCTACTCAGACGAAAGCGCTCGGTCTCATTTCTGTTATTTTACAAGTGTTTTTTCTGCATACTAGAATCACGCATTCAAGTGATTTTCTCTGCATATATATATATATATATATATATATACATATATATCTATATACATATATATATATATATACATAAATGTATCTATATACATATATATATATATATATATATACTTATGTATGTATGTATATATATACATATATATATATATATATATATATATGTATATATATATATATATATATATATATATACATATGTATGTATATACCTCATGTCATCCTCAGGTCACATAGGGTTGGGGTAGTGGCGGTTATTATTTTCTATGTTCCCTTTCTTTTGTAAGCGGTTTCTATTTAAGATAGCATCCTCCTTCCACTTTGTAGTACTGAAGAGGATTGCAGTTAGCAACCGAAATATATAGTTTTGCTTAAGCAACTCTTTCTTTCGTCCGA
>NC_134786.1:14694822-14700592 GCF_046742065.1 Oratosquilla oratoria | reverse complement strand
CACACCTGTAAATGCCTGTGTCGGAAAGAGTGATCTCAGGAAAAATGATGCGTAGTCCGTCTTCAGAGATCCTGGGGTCAATTGAGCTGCTAGAATTGATGGTGATTCCATCCTGAAAAAATATACGTAAGTATATATATATATATATATATGTATATATATATATATATATATATATATATATATATATATATATTTACAAACACACACTCTCACAAACACACACACACACACACACACACACACACACACACACACACACACACACACACACACACACACACACACACACACACACACACACACACACACACACACACACACACACACACACACACACACACACACACACACATGCAGATGATGCAAAAATATTAAAGAAAACATCAACAAAGGAGGACTGTGACTCAATACAATCAGACTTTGACACAATCTGGAAATTGACTCAAAAATGGGAGGTGAATTTTAATATCAAGAAGTGTAACATAATGGAGTTGGGTAAAAGCAAAAATAGAAATTCAAAAAAATTACAAAATTGGTGAAAATGAAATTTAAAAAAGTGTACTCGGAAAGGGATCTTGGAGTGATAATTATAATCAGCAACGACATGACACCGGACAGTCATATAAACAAAATAGTAGGGGAAACATACAACCTACTGAGGTCAATGAAAGTGGCATTTGAATACTTGGATGAAGAAATGATAAAAACAATATTAGTTACATTGATTAGACTAAAACTGGAATATGCAGCGACACTATGGACATCCAGTACTAAAAAGAATATAAGGAAACTAGAAAGAATACAGAGAGCAACAACAAAGTTGGCACTAGCTCTTTCCAAATTAACATACAAACAAATATTATCGAAACTAGAACTACCAACACTAGAGCCAAGAAAAGAAAGAGGTGATCTACTGACTATATATAGAATCATGAAAGGAATGGAAATCCTTGACAGAAAATATTTACTAAAAATGACAATGGAAAAACAAGAGGTCATGAAAAGAAACTCAAAAAGGACAACTATAGAAGAGATAGAAAGAAGAATAGCTTCCCACACAGAATGCTGGATATATGGAATAACTATTCACGATTTTAAGAATAAACTTGATGCTGAAAGATACAAAGACGGGTCACCACGAGCATAACTCCCTTCCCGTATAATACAACTAGGTATATACGACTAGGTAAATTCACACGCACACATGTACACGATGTCGCATTGGTAGCGTTCGCGGCTGCCACTACGGAGGTCCGGGTTCAAATCCCGCCCAGGGCTGAAATGATTTCAGTATCGCTGCGCTGCAAGTCGTTACTTCAACTCTCGTGTGCGGGAAGTTGGGTGTGTGTGTGTTCGTGTAAGGTCACAGCATTACCCATACATCGATTATGTATAAGCTCTGAGCTCTCTTTCGCGAGGGAAGTAGCTGTCGATCACGAGCCCAACACGTGATCCAAGACAATGGTGAATCACACACGGATACAAACACACACACAAACGCACACACACACACACACACACACACACACACACACACACACACACACACACACACACACACACACACACACACACACACACACACATATATATATATATATATATATAATGTATGTATATATATAAACATTATATATTTATATATATATATATATATATATATATATACTAGTATATATATACATATATATATATATATATACATATATATACATATATAAACATATAATATATATATATATATATATATATATATATATATATGTGTGTGTGTGTGTGTGTGTGTGTGTGTGTGTGTGTGTGTGTGTGTGTGTGTGTGTGTGTGTGTGTGTGTGTGTGTGTGTGTGTGTGTGAGAGTGTGTGTGTGAGTGTGTGTGTGTGTGTGTGTGTGTGTGTGTGTGTGTGTGTGTGTGTGTGTGTGTGTGTGTGTGTGTGTGTGTGTGTGTGTGCATGAAACCGCCTTTATCGTATGAAGGGAGACAAAAGACAACAACCCTTATACAGAAATTAGATGGGGTAAGGAACAAAGTAAAAGCACAGAAGGACTACCTTAACCAAAAGCCTTTGTCATGGAAATGATGTTCCTGTCGTTCTTGAATGCTGCTTAGAAACTTCCTTGATCAGAAAACTGTTTAACTTTTACAAACCGAGACTCAAATTTAAAATATTTTCAAACGAATGGTTTGGTATGACTAGATTCGGTGATGTTCCTGTCTAACAAAGAACAACGAGTTATAGTTTTCTTAAGATTATCCAAGTCTATATCATGGGATGGCTTCTGATCAAAAAAATAATAATAAAAAAAGGGGCATAAAATCCACTCCCACCCATTCCATCCCCATATACTCCAGTCCCATTCACCCTCTCCTTCCCTCTTATCTTGGCTCCTCCTGGATGACGGGTCATCTCTGCATCTCGCCCACTGCTCTGGGTCAGAAGCAGTGTTGCAAGACACAGCACATCCACAACAAGGCCGCCTCATTTAATCGGCGACACCCCTCTCCGTCCCCTCATGCAGAGAAAGAGAAGACGGGAAAAAAATCCCCTCCAGCTGCATCAAAATATTTTTCACACACACTCCCTCACCCTCCCATCCCTCACCCACTCCCCTTCATGCATCACAGCATCATCCATACACAACCATTCTTCATTCACCCCTATATTCTGTCTTCTCCCGTCCTTCCTCAACAGACATTCCCCTCTTTCCCAATGCCCCTTTTATCCCATCCATCCATCTCATCCTTGGTCGCCCACTCATGTTCACTCCTTCTACCTCTGCCTTCTACACCTCTTTTACTAATCTTTCTTCACTCATTCTTTCCATGTGTTCAAACCATCCCAATACTCTTTCATCAACCCTATCTCCCAACTCCCTTTCCAACCCCGTTCTCCTCCTCACCTCCTCGTTTCTCACTCTATCCAGCCTAGTGACCCCTATCATACTTCTCAGACACCTCATCTCAAACACATTCAAACTCCTATTTTCTTCTCTTATGTTCCATGTTTCTGTCCCGTACAGTGCCGTCGGCACAATCACTCCTTCATATAATCTCCTCTTAGCATCCATTCCCAAATATCTTTTTTTCTTTACACTTTTTAACCCCCCAAGGCATTTACTTGTTTTTCTTAATTTCCATCCTACCTCCACTTCCACTCCTTCCTTTTTTGCCATATTCACACCCAATATATCTAAAACTATCCACTTCCAGTCTGTTACCACTTTTTCCCCTTGTGCATCTCATCACCTTACATTTGCCCACATTTATATCCAACTTCCTCCTTTTGCACACTTTCCCAAACTCTGTCACTAGCTTTCTCAATCCCTCCACAGATCCTGCCACAAGCGCAGTGTTGTCAGCAAACAACAACTGGCTATCTCCCCTTTTTCTACATTTTCTTTTACCATCTCTAAATTCCGACAGATTACCCTTGCACCACCCCATCCATGTGTAAAATGAACAGCCAAGGCGAAGTCCCACCTTTACCTCAAACCACTTACTCTCTCCATTTCTGATTCTAACACAGGCTTTACTACTCTCGTAAAAACTCTTGACTGCTCTTAACAACTTTCCTTCTATCCCATATATAAGTAATACCTCCCACAGTGCCTTCCTGTCTACCCTGTCATAAGCCTTTTCCAAATCCATAAGGCAAAAAAACAAAAACAAAAAAAAAACTTACTACTACCTAAAGCTTTCTCATATATCTGTCTTCCCACAAAAAATTGATATACGCAACCCCTACCTGTCCTAAACCCACACTGTTCCTAACCAATTACTACCTCTGTTCCTCTCCTAATAATCTCAATCAAGACCCTCCCAAAAGTCTTCCCAATTACACTTAACAAACTGATCCCTCTGAAACTACTACACTCACACTTGTTCCCCTTTCCCTTGTAAAGTGGAACTATATAGGCACTCCTCCAGTCCTCCGGCAATCTATCCTCTTTAGAATAAATAAATAAATAAATAAATAAGAATAAATAGATAACCTCACCAGCCAGTCCACCAACGCTGTACCTCCCTTTTTTGGACATTCTTCAAGGCACCCATCCAACCCAGGTGCCTTACCTGCTTTCATCATCTTAACAACTGCCTTCACCTAATCTTTCCTTATTTCTCCTCCATTTTCCTCACTCCTCACGGTCATTTTCTTAGCGCCTCCAACTGCATGTATCTTTCCCTCCCTGTCCTCCTTCACATTTAGCAACTACCTAAAATATTCTGCCCATCTTCCTCTTAGTGCCTTTTCTTCCATTATAATCTCTCCATCTGCACCTTTTACATTTTCTTCTCTACTTAATTCGCCTCTTCTTCCTCTCTTAATTTCTTTTCAAATAATTTTTTTTGTTACTGTAAATTTTTTCTGTCATACTCTTATTCCATTTCACATTCACTCTTTTCTTTGCCTGTTTTGCCTTATGCTTTACTTCTCTTTTCTTTTTCTTTGTACCTCTCATATGATTCTGCCGTCCTATTTTGTAATAAATCTATGAAGCTCGCTTCTTCTCTTCTACAACCTTCTTTGCTTCTTCACCTCACTACTCACTACCCTTCCTTCTATTTCCTCTCGTCCTCCTTCTTCCACACACCATCTTTGCACACTTTATGACTCCCTCCTTGAACCATCCCCATTCCTCCTTCACTCCTAGTTCTACTCTATCCTTCACTCCCTCCCACTCCTCCCTCAATTCCCTCTTGTACTCCTCTTTTTCTTTCTCCTTTAAGCAATTTATTTTAAGCACCTCCCTACTTTCTGTCATTTTCCTCTTTTTCCAACTAGTCTCCACTCGCAACCTGCCTTCCACTAAAAAAAAAAAAAAAGATCTGATATTCCCCCACTCTCCTTAGAACATGTACATCCCTAGCTCTTCCTACTATCCTCCTGGTTACCACTATATAGTCCATTAACGCCTTATCTACCACCCTTCCATCAGCCACCGTCTCGCATGTGTATTTATGCTTGACTTTCTTCTAAAACACTGTATTTGCTATCATCAACTCTCTTTCCAGACACATCTCCACCATCAATTCTCCACTAAGATTTTTTACTGGAACTCCACACTTCCTATCCACTCCATCTATTGGTTCATTTCCTACCCTAGCATCAAGGTCTCCCAATACCACTACATTGACATTTTTCCCTAAATCCTATGTGCACCTATTTAAATCTATCCAAAAATCCTCCCTTTCCTCTACACTCTTCTCACTACTAGGCCCATATGCACTTACAAAGACCCACATTTCCCTTCCCAGCTTCACCTTTAAGCACGTTTACCTATCTCTTCACTTACTAGTATAGCCACCCCTTCTCTCCCTAGTCCTCTCTTCACTCCTGACACTCTCCCATCTACACTCCCAAATTCAAACTATCCCTTCCCTTTCAACTTAGTTTCGCTCAATGCCAACACACCCATCTTTCTTCTCACAAACATACTGCCCATCTCTTCCTTTTTACTCTCATATGCACCACATCCACGTACGTTAAAATACCCAAACCTGTGTTCTGGTTGGAAAAACTCCTCCCAGATCACCTTATGCCTTTGCTCTTTTTAGGAATGTCCCCTTTGGTGCTACAGAGAGAAGGATGCCTAGCCCTATCCCCGTCCCGTTTTTTTTTTTTTTTTTCGTCTTTTACGACTCAAGTGGGAAGACTTGATGGCAGTATTCTTTTCCCCCTCCACAGGGTTCGGCGAAATAACAAAATGAATATTCAGAGAAGTGATACAGGACTGTAACAAGAGTGGTGGGACAGCATAACGGAGGGA
>NC_134786.1:14674822-14682322 GCF_046742065.1 Oratosquilla oratoria | reverse complement strand
CGAGAATAAGGCCTGTGTTAGAGGGGAGACCACATTATATATCGTGCTTCGAGTCTACCCAAAGTCGTCGTCATAACGGAGTCAAACTTCTTTTCGTTAATCTGGTTACCTCGACACCACATTAACTTAACTTATAAGGCTTGATTATAGTAATTGTTAAATAACTTTATTCGTTATAAGGGTACTTTTCAAAACGAAGACTCATATAATGTCGATTTTTCCCAACTGCAAAGACACGATATACAATGATTTTTTTGTTCTTCCTTGTCGTTCATTTCCTCTTACCCGTTCGGTGCTTCCCTTCGGGTGCAAACAAAGAGAGAAAGACGCAGAAGATCCAAATCGATAAGAGGCCTTACTCTGTCTGACATAAAGACTATTTGATCACCAGGAATACCCTTTTCGGCCTGGCAACAGATTTGCCCAAATACTTCGAGCCGATTCATATTCTTCCTAGAATGGATCCACCTCAATCTAGAGACGTGATAGGAGAACAAGAGCCTCTAGAGGATTCGGTGAGAGCATCTTAGAGGACGTCTCACAACATACTTGGTTCTGTTTACTCATTTCCTCCACTCTCGCTTCCCTGAATGTGCTCGGAAGCTCTTTGCAAACGGTGGGGATTGGGGAGAGAGAGTGTGTGTGTGTGTGCGTGTGTGTGTGTGTGTGTGTGTGTGTGTGTGTGTGTGTGTGTGTGTGTGTGTGTGTGTGTGTGTGTGTGTGTGTGTGTGTGTGTGTGTGTGTGTGTGTGTGTGTGTGTGTGTGTGGACGTACGTATGCATGTGACTATAAACATGCACCGTGACAAGAACCACACCCAACTACAGCACGTGTCCCAACAGCCAGTAAAAACAAACACAGACACCTCGCAAACTATACAAAGTGATGAGAAGAACAACAAAATGTACCAAAAACCATCCCAACAAAACACTTGTACACAGAAAACAAAATCCAGCAGCAAAGAGCATCATGTGAAAACGACAAAGGCCTCTACACAACCCATATCACACAAGCACAAGCAGAAATAAAGTACAATCCTGTCATGCGCACCACACAATACATCCAAACAAAAACATATTCACACCTAGATCACCAAACGAGTTTTTTAAGATATACCATCAAATGCAACACCACCAAAACCCCACAGAAAAGTCACTTTCAAGGAAAACGAAAGACATACCAGCATGTCTCCACCCATGACACCATCCAGCTCCAATACAGCACCAAAACTGAACATGCCCGGGCATAGAATTAGACACCCATGACGTAACCACCAGAGAGAAAACATTGAGGACCTAACATTGACCTAGACCAAACATACACACGCGACAATAGAGTAACTACCATTTCCCCCAACCCCTGAGTAAAGATGCAGACAAAATTTAAACAAAGAAAGGAGTGAGGCAGGATGTGGCCGGAGTAGCAAGGTTAGGTAGGCTGCTCAACAACAGCCTGACCGACATCAGAAGAAAAAAGCTCCTCAGCGGAGCCCCCATCAACACCTCCGTAGTAGAGCAAAAAAGAAAAGTGACAGATATCAATCTCTGTTATGTTAATGATCGCAGCGTACGAAACATATTTGAAGATCTAGTGATTCTCGGAGCGACAGGTAACTATAATGTGATAGGAGTAACAGAAACATGGTTGGACACATCAAGTTGAGATTTTATTGCGGAATACTGTTTGCCGGGCTACACAATTTTCAGTTGCGAAAGAGAAAATAGAATAGGTGGTGGAGTAATCTTGTATGTCCATAACTCCCTCTAACCATCACTGTTAAAAACAGAGGCAGTAACAAATGTTGATATATTGTTTGTTGAAATTAAAAACAATTGCAGTAAATCTAAAGTAATGATTGGACTTGTTTATAGACCACAGGGCCAGCTGCTGGAAAATGATGAAAAATTATTCGATTTAATCGTAGAGACTAACCAACGCTGCGAGACAGTCATCATGGGAGACTTTAATTTACCGGTTAAGAGATGGGGCGAGGATTTGAATTCACATTCAGGACGAGACTTGTATAGTAACTTACTGGAAAGTGACTTCCAATAATGCGTAAACAGGCCTACTCGAGGAAATAATATCCTTGACCTAATATTTTCTACAACAGAGAATCTTGTAAACGAAGTGAATTTCAGCCCAATATTCAGCACTAGCGATCATCGTATCAACACATTCAAATTTAAAATGGAAGCTAGTTTATCTAAGATCAGCAAAGAAAAAGTACTCGACTTCCGTAATGCCAATTTTAATAGACTCCGATCATTACTAGAAAACTCAGACTGGAGTACAACTTTGAACGAGATTGATATTGATAAAGGGTGAGAAAAATTCACCACGGAGCTAAACAATGCTGTAAATCTCTGTGTCCCCTATCGTGAGAGATGTCCGGCAACAAATAAACCAAAGTGGTGGAATAGGGAAATTAGTAACAATCTCTCTCGTAAAAGGAGTGCGTACAAAGGGTATTTATCAACTAAAAGCCAAGACGATAAACTATCACTAGACAGAATTCGCCATGAAACCAAAACACTGATAAAGCGTAGTAAGAAAAATCTTGAAGAGTATATTGCTGAGGCAAGCAAATCGAACCCAAAAGAATTCTATAGTTATGCGAATAAGAAAAAAATGCTTACCTGCGACATTGGACCACTAAATGACGATGAAGGTAAACACACGGATGACGAAAATGAGATGGTCTCAATCCTTAATAAATTTTTTGTATCCGTCTTCACGGACGAGGATTGCTCAGTGTATCAGCCACCAAAACATAAAATATCCCAAGACGTTTTAAATCAACTCATAATTACCGAAAGTGATGTCGTACAAGGGATTGATAAGCTCAGAATAAATAAAGCCCCGGGACCTGACAAAATTTCAAATCTTTAGCACTTGGTAAAGTCCAATCAGATTGGAAATGTGCTAACGTAACACCAGTATTCAAGAAAGGGGACAAATCACAACCAGGCAACTACAGACCGATTAGCCTGACTTCGATTGTGTGTAAACTGCTAGAGACCATCATCCGCAACAATGCAGTGAAATTTTTAGAAGAAAATAAAATTATGAAAGATTTGCAACATGGCTTCCGTAGCAAACGTTCATGTTTAACTAATCTCCTCTACTTCTTTCATGACGTCTTTAACAAATACAAGGAATGTAGATCTGTTGGTATAATTTATCTGGATTTTTAGAGGGCATTCGATAAAGTTCCCCACAAACGATTGCTCGACAAATTAAAAACGCACAGTATTTAAGGCAGTATTCACAACTGGATTAAAGATTGGCTCTCTGAGCGAAAACAAAGAGTTGTAATTAACGGGGCCTCATCTGGAGTTAAAAGTGGCATACCACAAGGATCAGTTTTGGGACCTGTTTTATTCTTAATATATGTAAATGATCTAGACGGCGGCCTCCTCTGCAAAGTATCAAAATTTGCTGATGACGCAAAAATTACCGGTAAAGTAACAACCACCAAAGAGAAAGAAGCTCTTCAATCCGATCTAGACAGATTATTAAGCTGGGCTAGCAGGTGGCATATGAAATTTAACGTTAACAAATGTAAAGTCATGCACATTGGAAGTAACAATGATCACATCCAATACCAAATGAATGGTGAAATACTGGATTCAGTAACTAAGGAAAAAGATCTAGGAGTTTTGATATCAAATGACTTGAAGCCAAGTCAATATTGCTCAGAGGTTGTTAAAACAGCAAATAAATTGGCTGACTTCATCGGAAGAGTCTTCGAAAATAAATCAGAAAAAATATTGCTAAACCTCTATAATTCTTTGGTCCGTCTCCATCTCGAATACTGTGTGCAATTTTGGTCTCCATACTACCAGAAAGATATCAATAAACTAGAAAGAGTGCAAAGGAGAATGACCAAAATGATACCAAGACTGAGAAATCTGCCATATGAAGAAAGACTTAAAAGTCTAAACTTATTCGCACTTTCAAAAAGAAGAATGCGAGGAGATTTGATTTTAAAATGTTCAAAGGCTTTGACAACGAAAATGTCAAAGATTACTTCTTATTAGACCAATCAAGTACAAGAAGACGTCACGATTTTAAAACAATTGGCAAAAGATTCTCTTCGAATGAAAGTAAGCACTTCTTCTTTAACTGGGTTGTCAATGTGTGGAAATCGTTACCTTCCACTGTCGTTGAACGTAGCACAATAAGAACACTTAAAAATCGCTTAGATAAATACTTAGAATCTAATCCGCAAATAAAATATTATCCCTTGCAATAAAATATATGACAACCCGGCATTTCATTGCAACTAGATAGGATAGTGGTAGCAGCAGTGTTAGTTCACCTTCTATCGCCTAGTTGCCCTATAGTTTAGTTTAGTAAACATAAACAGCCTAGTTAGGGCCAGTAGACCTGCTGTTGTTTGTTCTTTGTGTTCCTTTGTGTTGCCTCTTCCTGTATCCATTTCTTTCTCAACATAACTATAACTTTCTTCTCTCTTGACCCTTTGAGCACTTTACTACTGTCGCCTTGAGATTTTACTCGGTTGAGGAAAAGCCTCATAAGGACCCTGAAGGGTTAAATCAGAGACTGATCTGCCATGAAAATTTACTCATATACAAATTGATATATCAACCCGTGAGTCATACACTTACATGTATTTACGCTGGACAAAACAGTTTGTACCCAAAGGATAGATAAGATTAAATGCGACATTTCCCGCGGAAGACTGTTAAGGCTCGTTTGAGTGCTAATGAGCAGGTCAGCATGCCTAATTCGTTCTCTGTATTGTATTCCCTTTTTGTATATCTAAGAAAGACCGAAATTGAAATAGAAATGAAAATAAAAGGCTTGCAGAAACCCGCTTTTAAAAGAATAAGAATAAAGAGTATATCAATTAGGACTTCTGTGCCTTTGCATAGGAAAATGTTTTTAGCTTTTCTTTTTTAACTGGAGGACCAAGCGACGGGGGTGGGGCTGCAGAATTTTACAATGAAAGCAAAAGGTAACTGCAAAAGGATCATTTTTATCGAGAAGAGACCCCCCCCCAAAAAAAAAAAGCTGGGAAGGTGGGGGAACGTTTCAAACTCAAGTATTGCGTTCAGCAGGGAACCTTATCCATGTCTAATCAGTAAATGTGTGAAGAGAGTCCTTACCTGAGACTATAATGCGAGTCTCGGCAACATTCGTGCCAAGAAAATTCTTCGCCTCACATTTCAGGATTCCTGGACGTTGATCCTTCCATTCTTTCCATGTGACCAGTTCACTTTCTGATACTTCTTCCCTCATCACCTATAAAAAGAAGTAAAGAAATTTGATAACATGCTTTCAACTAAAACCTACTCATATGAATTACGTAGACATGTTCGTCATGCTCTGGGCGATAATACTGTATGTATACTTTAGATAATAATTCCGCAAAAAAATAGTCCCACATAGAAATATTTACCTCCACTTCTTCGAAGTCCTTTTGACATCCTTCTTGGACAGACGGACAAGGATGGTATTTCCACATCACCCTGGGCAGTGGATAGCCCACAACACGGCATTCTAATCGCTTGGTGTCCCGCACAGGAACTATGGCCATAGTTGGTACGTTTACTAATGGAGCATCTAAAACACGGTACAAAGACGAACATTACAAAGGTGCAAGTATATATCATAAACACATACTAACCTATCTATCCTACCTAATGTTCCTGTTTATCCACCTACATACAAATCTATCTACAGACATGCCTGCACATGTATATATATATATATATATATATATTATATATATATATGTGTGTGTGTGTGTGTGTGTGTATATATATAAATATATATATATACTATATATTTGTATATATATAAATATATATAATATATATATGTATATATGTATATTTATACATATATATATATATATATATGTATATATATATTTATATATATATATATATATATATATATATATATATATTATACATATATATATATACATATATATATATTGGTTGAAATCAACTGCACTAGTTGCTTTAACAATCTTCAAGACTGTATTCTTTAATCTGGAGAATACTTTCCTATTAGCAACTGAGAGGGACTGGAAGTAGTCATTCATGACTCTCAAAAGAATATACGCAGTGTATGCCAACTGATATATTTTTGCATAGTAATAGTATTGAACAACTATTGACTCCACCGAAACTATAGTTTTTCGCCTCGTCGTGAGGCGTCTTCAGGGTGAGGACTGCTTTGTAGGATGCTCTGCTATATTGAAGGTCTTCCAACGAATAATAACCGATGGTTGGATGGGCTGGCTTATAAGGCTCAGCCTGCCTAGCTCAGACGGAATACTGGCCTCTCATTGGCTGAGAGGTGCAGTATGGGATTTTGTTCGGGAGCCAAGGGGGTAGGATTTTGTCTGGGAGCGAAGTGGGTGGGATTTTGTCTGGAAGCCAAGGGGGTGGGATTTTGTCTGGGAGCCAAGGGGGTGGGATTTTGTCTGGGAGCCAAGAGGGTGGGATTTTGTCTGGGATTCAAGAGGGTGGGATTTTGTCTGGGAGTCAAGAGGGTGGGATTTTGTCTGGGAGCCAAGAGGGTGGGATTTTGTCCGGGAGCCAAGGGGGTGGGATTTTGTCTAGAAGCTCTGGCCTGATTTGCTGCTGCTCTGGTTACTGGTCCTAGGCGCTGACTAACTAGCTGGACATGTTTAATTTGTTCGCGGGGCTGCTGTTGTCTAAGGGCTTGTTGTTCCTGGAGGGGGTTATTCTTTACAGGGCGCGCAGAAGGGAGAATAAAATCGGCAGCTTGCTGTATGTTGATGGTAGGGTGCTGGCAAGTAATGGATACTGCTTCTGCAATCTGCAGCTTCCTGAAGGCAGACTCCTTGTGAAGAATTTCCGTTTGGTCTAGCAGCTTCTGTAGAGGAGGCTTCATGTTGTGTGTTTCAGTGAAATGCTGGAAAATTGATCCCTGGTTTCTATGGGATTGTAGGCGACGTCGCAGTGTAGAGGAGGTCCTGCCAATGTATGTGCTGGAGCCGTCGCAGCGGCCCTCCTGACATGAAAATTTGTATACAACATTGGTGGTTGCCTCACTCGGGGCCCTGGGCGCCGTGCTATTCCTCATTATCAGGGAACTAATAAGGTTAGGTTTGCAGAATATTCTCAAGTCTATGATGGCATTTCTGTTAGTTGGGGTGACTCCTCTCTTGATGATATTCCTAAGGGCATCACACTCCTCGCGGTACCGATCATGAAAAGAATTATGGTGGTAAACGGTGATTTTCTCCTTGGGAGGGGTGGGCAACTGGGTCGAGTCTGCAAACTGGTCCAGTTTTTTCTGTATGACTTTCTCGATGAGATGGTCTGCATAGCCGTTGTTGGTGAGGAGCTGGCGGATACGGTCGAGTTCTCTGTGGATCTCAGTCCAGCTACTACAGTGGGTAAGGGCCCTCTTCACATAGGAAGATATCACGGATATCTTGTATGAAACAGCAGAGCATCCTACAAAGCAGTCCTCACCCTGAAGACGCCT
>NC_134786.1:14642322-14654822 GCF_046742065.1 Oratosquilla oratoria | reverse complement strand
GTGTGTGTGTGTGTGTGTGTATATATGTATATGTATATGCATATATATATATATATATACATATGTGTATATATATGTATATGTATTTGCATACATATATATATACATATACATATATATATATATATATATATATATATATATATTCTAACAACCACAATGCACTTTAATTCTAAGCCATCAAAGACCAGCATGCTGAAATTGAAATGTGGTACTGCCCAGGACTCGAACCCGGCATCCTCATGACAAGTGCGACAATGACTTTCCAACTAGGCTATCATGATAGCCTAGTTGGAAAGTTACCGTCGCACTTGTCATGAAGATGCCAGGTTCGAGTCCTGGGCAGTACCACATTTCAATTTCAGCATGCTGGTCTTTGATGTTTTAGAATTAAAGTGCATTGTGGTTATTAGAATATATCTCTAATCACTGGGACCCATTCAGTGTTGTACAAATAAATATATATATATATATATATATATATTTATATATATATTTTACTTGTTTGTTGGTGGGCGGGCGCGCGCGCGCGCGCGCGCGCGCGTGTGTGTGTGTGTGTGTGTGTGTGTGTGTGTGTGTGTGTGTGTGTGTGTGTGTGTATGTGTATATATATATGTATATATATATATTTATATATGTATATAGTATATGTATATATATGTATATATACCACCAGACACACCTTCAATCGACCTCCGTTTCCGCATGGATGGGGGAGTTTTCAACCTGGCTCGACTCCGCGCTAGAACTAAGACCACCATATGTCCGGTGCGAGAGCTGCAATATGCAGATGACAACGCCACCCCAGGTCAGACTGCAGAGGACCTTCAGTCACTAGCAGATGCATACAATGCAGCCTATGAACGTTTTGGGATGCAGGTCAATACAGATAAGACCAAAATACTAGTCCAGCATCCACCCGGTCTCCTGCTCCCTAATACCAACACCATCGTAAATGGCCAACCTCTAGAAGAAGTGGACCAGTTTACATACCTAGGAAGCATCCTAACATCTACTCCCACATGCAAGAAAGACGTGGAGAACAGGATCAAGGCAGCCCACTCCGCCTTTGGTCAACTCAATTACCGCGTGTTCAACAACCACGCACTGACGATGGCCACTAAAATCATGGTCTTCAAGGCAGTAGTCCTCTCCACGCTCTTATACGCCTGCGAAACATGGACCCTATACAGAAGCGATATACAAAACCTAGAACGCTTCCAACAATATAAGCTAAGGCAAATTTTAAATATTACTTGGGAGAGCCGCACCACCAACCTGGAAGTACTGGACAGAGCTTCAATGACCAGCGTTGAGGCCACCATCATCCACCACCGCCTCCGCTGGGCAGGGCATGTCCATAGAATGGACCCATCCAGGCTCCCCAAGAAAATGCTCTATGGCGAGCTCGCCAACGGGACCAGACCACGGGGAGCACCTAAACTGCGCTACAAGGACCAGCTGAAGCGCACCCTGGCAATGACCAACATCGACCCTTCCTCGTGGGAACAAACTGCCAGGGACCGGACAGTATGGAGGAGTACAACACGCCAAGGCACCGAGGACTTTGAGGAGAGGAGGAGGGAAAATGATGAGGCAGGAAGAAGAAGAAGAAGAAGAAGAAGAAGAAGAGAGCGACGAGAACAACCCCGCCCTCCCCCCACACTCCCCTGCGAACACTGCCCGCGACTCTTCCACCACCGACTAGGCCTCGCAAGTCATACAAAACACAAACATCAACGAAGATAGGAGACGAATGACTAGAACCCGATACTCGGACACGAGTGGGTGCCGACGACGACGATGTATATATTATATATATATGTATATATATATATATATATATATATATATATATATACATATATATATATATATATATATATACATATATATATATATATATATATATACATATATATTTATATACATATATTTATATATACATATATATATATATATATATATGTGTGTGTGTGTGTGTGTGTATGTGCGTGTGTGTGTGTGTGTGTGTGTGCGTGTGTGTACGTGTGTGTTTGTGTGTGTGTGTGTTTGTGTGTGTGTGTGTGTGTGTGTGTGTGTGTGTGTGTGTGTGTGTGTGTGTGTGTATGTGTGTGTGTGTATTCATTTGTGTGCGTGTCTGGTTTGTCTGTTTTTTGTTTGTTTGTGTATGTGTGTGTGTGTGTGTGTGTAGTTGTATGTATGTGTTCGTATTTGTGTGTTGTTATATGTGTATGTGTTTGTTTGTTTTTTAACTTCTTTGCTTGTTAATGTCTGTGAGTGTGTCTGTGTGCGTGTGTAATAGGTTATTTCTTATTGCTCTCTACTATTATCTTAGTTATATATTGTTTCCGGTACTGATTTAGCTTGTTAAGTACACGATAAAAACTACTTTTTTACATTATCTAGAAGTTAGTTAGAGATCTACAACCCATATAGGGAACTATAAAAACAGGTCACGACCCAGACGATGAGGTCAGGTCACGACCCAGGTCTGCAACAATAGAGGCCCATTGTTGCAAGGAGACTGGGTTCCATTTATCAGACAGCTAAGCTCAAGTGGAGAATAACTGTAACCATGGAAGACGTATTGATGGTCCCCAGCTTATTCTGCTTTAAACTAACTAAATTTTCGCAAGTTTTCCGTAAGTCATAAGCAACGATAAGGAGGCACATACAGAAGGAATTGAAAAATCCTGGCTTGAAGAGGAGATTCGTATCTTGAAAAGAATTTGAGGCGTCAATCAAAGAATATTTCAATCGCATCTAGATTACTTCTGTTGGCGGATTCTTTTCTCTATATCATATATATATATATATATATATATATATATATATATATATATATATATATATATATATATATATATATTTTAGAGTTTCCTTTGTTATATATATGTTATAATTAACAAATAGAAACATCTCTGTTTCATCCAGACAAAACTAAAGGTGAAATATTACAGTGATATATGAAAATTAAATATAAACAAAAGAGATAAAGGTGTTTCTATTATATCCATTACCAACATTCTTCGTTATATATATGTTATAGTTAACACATTAAAACATCCCTATGGTAGGAGAGAAAAATACTGCCACAGAGTGTTCCCACTTGAGTCGTAAAAGGCAACTAAAAGGGAACAGAGGCTAGGACTAGGCACCCCACTCTCTGTAGTCGCAAAGTGGACATTCCTATAAATGCAAAGGCATAAGAGGGTCTAGGAGGAGCTTTCCAATAAGAACTCTAAGGTTTGTGTCTTTTAATGTGCGTGGGTGTGGTACAGATGAGAGTAAAAAGGAAGAGATAGGCAGTATGTTTGTGTGGATGTGTTGGCACTGAGTGAAACTAAGTTGAAAGGGAGGGATGAGTTTGAGTTTGGGAGTGTAGTGGCGAGGGTGTAGGGAGTAAAGAGTTGACGAGGGAGAGAAGGGGTGGCTATATTAGTAAGTGAAGAGATAGGTAAGCGTGTGGTGGAATGAAGGAGGTTGCTTCAAGATTAATGTGGATGAAGGTGAAACTGGGAAGATGTGGGTCTTTGTAAGTGCATATGGGCTTGTAAGTGTGAACAGTGTAGGGGAAAGGGAAGCATTTTGGTTAGATATAAATGAGTACTTTGAGGGTTTAGGGAGAAATGTCAATGTAGAGTTATTAGGAGATCTCAATGCTAGAGTAGGAGATAAACCAATAGACGGAGTGGTTAGGAAGTGTGAAGTTCCAGGAAAAAATCGTAGTGGAGAGTTGATGGTATAGATGTGTTTAGAAAGCTAACAGTGTATAGAAAAAAGTCAAACATAAGTACACATGGGAGAGGGTGGTAGATGGAAGGGTGGTAGATAGGTATTTAATGGACTATATAGTGGTACTCAGGAAAAGAGTAGGACAAATTTTGTATGTACATGTTGTTAGTGAGGATCATCAAATAATATCTTGGTGCAAGGTAAGTTGAGAGTAGAGGATAGATGGAGAAAGAGGAAAAGGACAGAGGGTAGGGAGATGCTTAGAAAAAACTGTTTATTTAAGAAGGAAAAGTATAGGTATACGAGGAGAAGCCGAGAAAAGCGTGGGAGGTGGTGAAGGATAAAGTGGAAATAGGTGTTGAAGAGGAACGGGGGGTTCAAGGAGGATGTGACGGGGTGTACAAGGACTATATGTAGAACAAGAAGGATGGGAGGGAATAAAAAAAAAGGGTAGTGAGTGGTGGGGTGATGAAGTGAAGAAGGTAGTAGAAAAAGCGAGTATTCAGGGACTGGTTACAAAATAGGATGAGAGAAAAATATGAGAAATATAAAGAAAAAAGAAGAGAAGCAAAACAATTGATAAAGGAAGCAAAAAGGAGAGCAGAAGTAAATAGTGAAGGAGTATGACAGAAGTTTTTGAAAGCAATAGAAATGTGTTTTGGAAGGAAATCAAGAGAGGAATGGGAGGTGAGTCAAGTAGAAAAGAAAAGGTAAAAGGCGCGGAAGGATATCTTGACGGAAGAGGAGGTGGTAAGGGAAAGATGGGCGTATTTTAGAAAGCCGTTGAATGTGAAGGGGGATAGGGAAGGATTGGTGGTAACAGTGGGAGTTGCTAAAAAAATGGCGATGATGGGAAAGGAAAACGGAGAAAAAATAAAAAGAGATGAGGTGCAAGTACCCATGAAAATGATGAGAACAGGTAAGGCACCTGGGTTAGATGGGTGTCATCCGGAGTGTCTGAAGAAGGTAGGTACAGTAACAGCGTCCTGGCTGGTGAAGTTGTTTAATGTTTCTAAGGGAGAGTAAAGTGCCAGAGGACTGGAGGAGTGCCTGTATAGTTCCACTTTAAAAGGTAAAAGGGGACAAATGTGAGTGTAGTCGTTTTAGAAAGATCAGTTTGTTGAGTGTAGTTGGTAAGGTTTATAGAAGGGTTTTAATTGAAAGGATTGGGAGAGCAACAAAGGAAGCAATTGGTGAGGAACAGTGTGTGTTTTAGGATTATATTTTTACGGTAAGGCAGATATGTGAGAAATCTTTGGGAAAAAGTAAGGTTTTTTTTGGGGGGGTGGGGGCTTATGGATTTGGAAAAGGCTTATGACAAGATAGACAGGAAGGTATCGTGGGAGGTATTACAGATATACGGGATTTGGGGAAAGCTGTTAAGGACAGTCAATATTTTTTTTACAAGAGTAGTAGAGTCTGTGTTAGAATAGGAAATGATGAAATAGCGAATGGTTTGGGGCAAAGGTAGATTGCGTCAGGGCTGTGTCATGTCGCCATGGCTATTCAATGTGTACATGGTCGGGGTGTGTTGGAGGTAAAGGAGAGGGTAAGGGATGGGGAAATGGAATTTGTTGAAAAAGAAGAGAGAGACAGGGACATAAACAAAGGAGAAAAGTGGTGAGGTGAGCGCTTGTGGCAGGGTCACAGGATGGATTAAGAGAGTTAGTGACGGAGTTTGGATAAGGTAAGTGATAGGAGAAAATTTAAGGTAGATATGGGTAAAAGCAAGGTGATGAGATCTGCAAGGGTAAAGGATTGCAGTGAGTTCAAAGCAAGTCTAAAAGGAGAGATGATGATGATGATGATGATGATGATGATGATGATGATGATGATGATGATGATGATGATGATGATGATGATGATGATGATGATGATGATGATGATGATGATGATGATGATGATGATATGATGATGATATGATGATGATATGATGATGATGATATGGTTTAACATCACAAACTCCCCCCTACAGAAAGGCTAGGACGGTGCCCCTCACAGAGGACTTTGTAGCTTGGAATTTAATGAACCATGCCCTTGGTCCAACTTCGCCGGTGGCAGGATTCGAACCGCCATCCCCTCGACCATCGCCGCAAGTAACGACGCCCTAACCCGCTCAGCCAGCGAACTTCCTAAAAGGAGAGAGGCTGAAGGAAATGAGTAGCTTTAGGTATTTGGGGTCACATGTGGTAGGAAACGGAGGAATGGAGGTGGAGAGAAATTGTAGATTGAGAAAAGCAAGTAAATGCATTGGGGGATTAAAAAGTGTTATGATGAATAGGCAACTAAGAATGGATGCAAAAAGGAGATTGTATGAAGGGGTGATTATGCCGACGGTATTATATGGGGCAGAGACTTGGATTTTAAGAGATGAAGAGAGGAAAAGTTTAGATTTGTGTGAGAATAAATGTCTGAAAAGCATGGTAGGGGTTACTGGGATAGAGTGAGAAACTAGGAGGTTAGGAGGAGAGTGGGAGTGGAAAAGGAAATGGCAGATAAAGCTGATGAAAGATTATTGGGATGGTTTGGGCTCATGGAAAGAATGAGTGATGAAGGATTATCAAAAGAGGCGTGGAAGGCAAAGGTGGGGGAAAAGAACTTGAGGGGACGACCGAGGACAAGATGGATGGATGGGGTGAAGAGGACGTTGAGCAAAAGGGGAATGTCTGTTGAGCAGGGAGGGGAGAAGGTAGGAGATAGGGATGAGTGAAAAATGTGTATACATGATACTATTATACAAGGAAGAGGTGGACGGGGTGGGTGGGTGGAGGGGTAGGGAGAGGTTATGTGAGATTTTGACGCAGCCCGAAGGGGTTTCTCCCTGTCTTCTCTTTTCCTGCATGAGTGGATAGAGAGGGGGGAGGGGGTCGCTGATAGTTAGGCGGCCTTACTGTGGATGTACTGTGTCTTGCTGCATTGCGTTTGACCCAGAGCAGTTGGAGGATGCAGGGATGACCCGTAATTCATGAGGAGCTGAGATGGGAGGGGTAGAAAGGGTGGTGGAAGAGAGTGGAATGGGTGGGAATAGGTACGTCCCTTTGCTTTGGCTACCTCCCTTATAAAGGGGAAAAAGCTCTTGGTATAAAGATATAGTCTGACGCACATGTAAAATGTGAATTATTGAATAGATATCACACGAAAATGAAATATGTACAGTGTAGATATTCATACCGAGTAGATAAACCAATGTAGCACCCTATTTTCTTTCATACTATTATCTTTTCTGCTTTTATCAGACTTACCGAGTGAAGTATAATGTAAATTGCAATATGGAAAACCGAATACAAACATGTACCTCACGTAACACACTTTTCCTATCATTGCAGAGCAATTCCTATTGCATCCATCAATAACTTGTGTTTGTTGACGGTTACATAGAGGTCATGGGTCTATTGAAAGAAAGGAAAAGACCAACAGATTGATTGACTTATTATTATTATTATTATTTCTATCATCTCTTTTCCCAATATATTTTCTCTATTCTATTTTCCCTCTTTCCATTTCTTCTCTCTATTTATATCATTTCCTATTCTTCCGTGCATTTTCTTTTTTGTTTCTCATATTTCTTTGTCAAATGTTTGTTGTCGGTCCTCCCAATTTTTTCTTACGAGATTTTCTCCAAGTTACTTTTCTTTCCTTTCCCTATGCACTGTTCGTTTCTACGTGTGTATTTCCCTCTACAATACATTTTTATTTCTCTATCAAATTTCCTCTGAATCCTACAAGTTTGTTTATTCTACTGTACGCCCACTGTCATTTCTTTCCTCGTTTTATGCCCCTTGTGTCCTCCTACCTCCTTAAGTGACCGTTTTTCCTTACCTTTCGTTTCTTCCACGACCAACAAGAGAAGAACCACAGCCAACAAGACTCCTGTGGTCGTCTTTGTCCTGTCCCCCTTCATGATCAGATTCCAAGGAGACTTCGATAGGAAGTAAAGGGTGGTCGACGTCTGCTAGATCCGAGGGAAGTTGCCGGTGTACGGGGAGGTGAAGGAGAGGTAGAGGATTGCAGGTGGTTGTGGCAATAGTAAATAGCTATTGAAATGTCCTGAGACACCCAGGATTCTCTTGAGCTTTGTCACCTGTCAGGGTGAGACAATGGAGTACAATTGAGAGTTCGGTTAGCACCACTACTCCTAACAATCTGGTGGACACGCCAAATGCTACTTAGCAAAATTACACGTCAAACAATCAAATTTCCACACCTCAGGAGTGGAAATCGACACGACTGAACGCACAGTTATATTTTCACTACACACAAGCACTCTATCCCCCACCAGACGTACGACGCCGACAACGCGAATTCAGACTAATCCTTTCGATGTGTCCACGTCGAACACCAACGTGCACTGATGCCTCGCACTCGACTCTCCTTCAGAGAACCTCTAACGGATACGCAGCTACCCAGCCCACGTTGGGAATCCCTCTCCTAGTGACGACATAGTCGTCGAGGGAAAATCCCAGATCTGTTGACATCGTTTGTGGACTCAATCCTCAACCACATCAAATACCCGGAATATAATTCTATTCACTGTGTTTTATAGGTTACAGTTCTACTTATATTGTATGGCAGGCTATGTTTACTTCCACCAGAAACATACAATGTGAGGAGAGTACAGTCCGCTGCGTTTCACTGGTGTAATAAGGTGAGTGAGCTTAAGTGACCAACCCCGTGAGTCGGATTACGTTATGTATATGCCAGGGCACACACACATACACACGCACGGACACACACACACGTGCGCGCCCGGACACACACACACACACACACACACACACACACACACACACACACACACACACACACACACACACACACACACACACACACACACACACACACACACACACACACACACACACACACACACACACACACACACACACACACACACACACGTACAGCATTATCCATAGATCGGTCATTCGAGCTCTGAGCTCTCTTCCGGGAGGGAAATAGCTGTCAGTCACGAGTCCAACACGTGTTCCAAATACCAAGGTGAATCACACATTCACAAACACACACACACATTCCACACGACTTGATGGCGCAGTGGTAGCGTTCGCGGCCGCCACTACTATGGTCTGGGTTCGAATCCCGCCCAGGGCTGAAATAATTTCGGTATCGCTGCGCTGCGAGTTGTTACTCCAATTCTCGTGAGCGGGGAGTTGTGGATGTGTGTGCGTGTATGATCACAGCATTACCCATAGATCGGTCATATATGAGCTCTGAGCTCTTCCAGGATGGAAATAGCTGTCGATCACGAGTCCAACAGCTGATTAAAGACCATGGTGAATCACATGCACACACACACACACACACACACACACACACACACACACACACACACACACACACACACACACACACACACACACACACACACACACACACACGTGCTCGTGCGCATGTATGTGTATATATAATTATGTATGATGTACGAAGACATGCACATGAATCTTAGGCAAGTCCTGCCTCTGTTGGACAAGGATGAGGGGCATTTTCATCTATAATATCGGGTAAAGAAAGTCACCCCCCTTAGACTCTCGCCTTTCCTTTCAAACATTTTAATTGAATTCCTTGGAATAAGTACATGCATTGTTATGTCCATGGTATCAGCATCTCTCTGTTTAGCACTAGTCTCAGAACTTGCTCCATGAAGACAAGACTACATTTAAAATCCTGCATGTACTCTGGCCTATATAGGCTGTCCAAGCACTTGGGCCAAAGATAACTCACGGATTGGGACACATCTGGGCATTTCCTGTCAATAGCTCCTCCCTTACCACATGATATGAACAAAAGAGAACATTATCGAATAAGAATGCCGATGGGAACGTTGGCAGTGCGGGATGAAGAATAAAGAAATAAAGAAAAATGCACAGCTACAAATCTCGGAATGCTCGAGGAACAGGTTATAGGTTCTGTGAACTTGGTGCGCCAGCACGGGGCCGTTTCTTTCCTGGTAGCCTAGTGCTCGCTCACACGTTGCAAGGTATCGAAATCCAAGCAGAAACTTTAATTCTAATAAACACCGATTTCTATTCACTGTTTGAGCCATCTTCCATCCTGAGTAGTACATGGTACTTATCCATTCACTCTGCCTGTTGGCAAGCGATTTTATTCTTCCCTAAGTCATCCCTTTGATGAGAAATGTCTAGGCGTTAACGGCACATATAAGTTGCCAGGTACCGCCAGCCATTCACGGGCGATCAGAGCGGGAAAAACGTTGTGATTTATAAAACTCTACAACAAAATTACCCGTTTTCTTTAATAGCCATTCACATTTGTATAAAGAAAATTAACGTAAGAATAGACATGACTGACATTAATCGGTTGATCCTGTATCATCAATGGCACAAACGTTGGAATATAATAATTTACTGGACAGGGAGTGGGAACACCCGCACTATATGACGTCACAGGGGCGTCAAGGTCTGACTATATATGCTCACAGCATGTCTCTGGCGATTTGGTGTCTGAAACCTAAAGATTCACTAATTATCATTTTAAATCATAATATGATTATATTTTTTTGGTACAATGTGTACGTATGTACAGGTGGGGTATGCATGGGTGTGACTGCACGCGCGGTTGAATTAGTTGTTTATATGCGTGTGAGCTCACAAACATATGTTTGTGTGTACGTATATACGTGTTCACACGCGCACATGATGACGAGGTATTTTGTGTGTTGGTGGAGGTTGGAGCAGTGGTGGTGGCAGAGGTATTGTGTGTTGGTCGTAGTGGTATTGTTGTTCTTGATGGTGGTGGTAGCCGTGTTGTCATGGTGTTGGTGGTGGTGGTGAAGTGATGTTCGTGTTAGTGGGAGTCGTTGTCGTGAGGGTGACAGTGGTGGTGTTGATGGAGATGGTGCTAGTAGGGGTGATAATGATGGAGGTGGTGAGGGTGGTAAGGGAATTGGTGTTGGGGTGGAAGTGGTGATGGTGGAAAGGGTGGATAGTGGTGGTGTTGGTGGAGATGTGGGGGTGAGGGTGTTGTTGGTGGGGATTATGGTGGTGGTGGCAGGGATGGTGGTGATAGTGGTGGTGATAGTGGTGGTGAGGGTGGTGCAAGGGTTAAGGTTGGTGTTGGTGAGTGTAGTAGTGGAGGTGATGGCGATCGGGAGGGTGGAGGTGGTAGGGGTAGAGGTGGAGGTGGTGGTGGGGTAGAGGGTGTAAATGGAGGTGAGGGCGGTGATGGTGAGGATGGTGGTGGAGATGGAGTTGGTGGTGAACGTGGTGGTAGTGGTGTTGTGGGTGGAGGAGGTGATGTTTGTGGTGATTGGTGTGACGGTGACGGTGACAGAAACGGTGTTTGTGACAATAATGGTGATGGTGACAGTAACGGTGATGGTGACGGGAACGGTGGCGGGGGTGGTATGTGCGATGATGGTGGTGGTAGTGGTGGTATTGATGATGATGATGATGATGATGATGATGATGATGATGATGATGATGATGATGATGATGATGATGATGATGATGATGATGATGATGATGATGATGATGATGATGATGATGATGATGATGATGATGATGATGATGATGATGATGATGATGATGATGATGATGATGATGATGATGATGATGATGATGATGATGATGATGATGATGATGATGATGATGGATAGTCAGTGGGCTATAACCCTTTGTCAGAGGACCTCTATCCTAAATATGTTGTGTATTTGTCGTCTCTGTGTTGCAGACAAGCAGTGTAGACATATGTCTTCAGATGTATCGACTTGTTCATGTCCTCCTTACCCCTTTGACACACACGCTTTGTATAGTTGTTCTGGTTGCTGCCAGGCAATCTTATCTACCCGAAACATACTCCTTACCACCTTCACTGCTGTTCGTGAGTTGCAAACTTATTCTGGCAGCTGTCAGACGATTTCATTCAGTCGAGGGAAGCCTCCCTGGGAAGCTTTTGGCTTAAAGCAAGTCGCTGTGTTGACTGGGTAACCACCTTTATTATATATATTTTTTTAGATAGTAAAAATCAAGATACAGCTTCCATACTCAGCCACGAGATAGCTTATGAGCAACACTTTTAGAGGAAATATTTTCAGATTTTTTTTTTTTTCGTGATTTTCTGATGGACGATCCCCTTAAACGACATTGTTTACGAACCTGGGACTGACGAGAGCTTAATCAAGATGATCTTGAGGTGACCTTTAGCTGAATAAAATCGGCTGGCGGCTGCTATGAACCCCTATTAGTCTCGAGGTCACCCTCAACATCAAGGAGAACTGAGTAGCTGATAGGACAAGAGTCTTCCTGTGTTAGATCGGTCTCTTCGATGAAAGTTGTATATATTTTTCATAACACGTTACACGTCAAGGTGCGATACATAGGGATACATAGAAATATATTAAGTTAGATATGGAGACATATAGATAAAGATATTGTCTCTAGTGGTATATAGACATACAGATATGTGATGAGACATATAGATATATAAATGTAAAATATATAAGTAAAGAGATATAATGTTTCAGAGATACCTCTACTTGAATACCGTTTTGATCTGTGAAAAAAAGAAAGAGACTAACAGAGAGATTGTTCATCATAGGATCCGTTCCTCAGATGAATGAAATCTTGTGGCACCTCACTGCATAATGGATGTAGCTATTTACCCTAACGTTACCCCGATACAAAAATGCATAGTAAACGCAAAGGCATATATAAACAATAAGAGAGGTTATGCAAAAATGTACATTAATTTCATGCATATAACATGTGGCCAGCTTGGTGTAGCAT
>NC_134786.1:14632322-14637322 GCF_046742065.1 Oratosquilla oratoria | reverse complement strand
TTCCACTGCCCTGGGTCAGGAGCAGTGTCGCAGGAAACAGTACATCCACAGCAAGGCCGCTTCATTATTTCGGCGACCCCACCTCTCCGTCCCCTCACGCAGAAAAGGAGAAGACGTGGAGAAATCCCTTCGGTCTGCGTCATAATAATAATAATAATGATAATAATAATTAATTTGTTTAATAGAATTATGATAATTGATTTGCCTGACTTGATAGCATGTGAAATATAATAGAAATATGGTAGCACGATATATATCAATAATCGATGATCATGTAAATGGAAGAAAAATGGAAAGGGTAAAAGTGGTGAAGTTTGATACGTGGAAGATAGTACCTACTTCTAGTCAGGAGGTCTGAGAAGCCGGTCTTGGAGGTCAAGTGTTGAGGTGAATTTTGTCCATTTCAAATCACCAGTCCTCTTGTTTGTGTTCTTGTAATTGGCAATGTAAAGGGATTAAATTATTTTCCGTTGTTTCTTATGTAGACCTTTGGCTAGAATAATGGTTCCATCCCAGTTTGGTAAGTGTCCCTCTGTGTCTATGTGGTTAATTAAGCGTATGTTTCTCGGTGGTGTCTAATGTCCGCTTTGTGTTCCTTGAGTCTGTTGTTAAATCCTCTGTACGTCTCACCGTAGTATGCACTGTCGCATCCATTACAGGGAACATCGTAGACGATGCTGTCATGGTTTGTCTTTTTTTTTTTTTTTTTTTTTTTTTTTTTTTTTTACTTTACCTTACCGGGGTGCCGTATCAACTTGGACGTTGGTCACCATGGAGCTCCATTCCTGCCTGAACATGGCTCTTCTTAACAAGATGGCATTTGTTATTTCTTCTACAGATGTCCTTAACCCGTCTACATATTTTCTGCGTGGTCATCCTCTGACTCTCCTATTTTTCCCATTAAGCACGTACGTTTTTTTTTTTGTGATTAAAGTTCCTTTTTTCTTTCCTGTGTCGTTTACTATAATGAGTCCTGTCTGTCTCAGCGTCTTGGAAAGCATGTGAGAGAGGTCAGAGTTAAAAATCTCGAGGAATAGTAAATCCGGCTTCTCTTGACTTTCTTTTCTCTATCTGATTTTAATGGCTTTCCGTAATGATGTCCCTGGTATGTTTTCTGGGTATCTTAGGTTCCTGAATACAGCGGTTATGTATTTAATTTCTTCCTGTAAATATACCTCAGACAGAAAAGAAAGTAAAGAGAAGATTAGGGGAGGAACAGAGGAAGTAATTGGTGAGGAACAGCTTGTATTCAGGACAGGTAGTGGTTGTGTGGATATATGTATATATACATATATATACAGTATATATATATATATATATATATATATGTATGTATGTATATATATATATATATATATATATATATGTATGTATGTATATATATATATATATATATATATTGTAATGCAGATATTTGAGAAAAATTAAAGAGAAGTAAAGATGTTTTTTGGGCCTTTATGGATTTGAAAAACGCATATGACAGGGTAGACAGGAAGGTACTGTGGGAGGAATTGCAGATATATGGGGTAGAAGGAAATCTGTTGAGAGCAGTCAAGAGTTTTTTATGAGAGTAGTAGAGCGTATGTTAGAATTAGAAATGGGGAGAGTGAGTGGTTTGTGTTAAAGGTGGGACTTCACCATTTATGTGTTATGTCGGCTTGGCAGATATTTGAGAAAAAATTAACGAAAGGTAAGGATGTTTTTTTGGGCCTTTATGGATTTGGAAAAGGCATATGACAGGGTAGACAGGAAGGTACTGTGGGAGGTATTGCAGATATATGGGTAGGAGGAAATCTGTTGAGAGCAGTCAAGAGTTTTTTATGAGAGTATTAGAGCGTATGTTAGAATTAGAAATGGAGAGAGTGAGTGGTTTGTGTTAAAGGTGGGACTTCACCATTTATGTGTTATGTCGCCTTGGCAGATATTTGAGAAAAAATTAACGAAAGGTAAGAATGCTTTTTTGGGCCTTTATGGATTTGGAAAAGGCATATGACAGGGTAGACAGGAAGGTACTGTGGGAGGTATTGCAGATATATGGGATAGGAAGAAATCTGTTAAGAGCAGTCAAGAGCGTGTGTTAGAATTAGAAATGGAGAGAGTGAGTGGTTTGAGTTAAAGGTGGGACTTCACCATGGATGTGTTATGTCACCTTTGCTATTCAATTTATAAATGGATGGGGTAGTGCGAGAGGTAAACGCAAGAGTAATGGGCCGGAGATTGGAGATGGTTAAAGAAAATGGAGAAAAATGGGAGATAACCCAATTGTTGTTTACTGACGACACTGCGCTTGTGGCAGGATCAGTGAGATTAAGGAAGTTAGTGACGGACTTTGGGAAGGTGTGCGAAATAAGGAAGTTAAAAATAAATCTGGGTAAAAGTATGGTAATGAGATGTACAAGGGGAGAGGATGGCAGCAAATTGGAAGTAAGTATTGAGTGAGAGAGACTGGAGGAAGTGAATATCTTTAGATACTTGGGTACGAATGGGAGGAGTGGATGTGGAGCTAGAATGTAGAATGAGAGAAGCATGTAAATGCCTTAGGGAATCAAATGGTATAATGAGAAATAGACATTTGGGAATGGATGCTAAGAGGAGATTATAGGAAGGAGTGATTGTGCCGAGAGCACTGTATGGAGGAAGAGTTTAAATGTGTCTGAGATGCAATGCCTGAAAAGTATGGTAGGGGTTACTAGGCTGGATAGAATGAGAAACGAAGAAGTGAATAGAAGAGTCGGGGTGGAAAGGGAGTTGGGAGATAGGATAGATGAAAGAGTACTGGGATAGTATGGACACATGTAAAGAATGAGTGATGAAAGATTAATAAAAGAGGTTGGAAGGCAGAGGTAAAAGGAATGAACTTGAGGGGACGACCAAAGATGAGATGGATGGGGCAAAAGGGCATTAAGAAAGGGGGGAATGTCTAGTGAGGAAGGAAGGGAGCAGACAGAAGATAGGGGTGAGTGGAGAATGGTTGTGTATGGATGATGCTGTGGTGCATAAAAGGGAGTGGGTGGGGGATGTGAGGGGTGAGGGAGTATGTACGAACGATATTTTGACGCAGCCCGAAGGGATTTCTTCACGTCTTCTCTTTTTCTGCATGAGTGGACAGCAGGGCCTTTGAGAGGGAAATCCAGTAGGTACGGTTGTTTCGGGGCCCAAGAGCTATGGAAGGACCCATGAATTGACTAGTTTACTCAACTTTAGGTTACGATGGATTGGAAATCTTCCATCGTCATGTAACAGAAAAATGGGGTTTGATTTTCAATCTGAAAAGTACATTTTATGATACAGTCAATTTAAGTTACAAAAAATATTGTGCTTAAAGATGACCGTCGCCATGTTGTGGCGTCACAATCTTACTCCACGAACCAACAAAGCATTCGTCTGCTAAAGTCGTGAGCTATGCTTTCACTTTCTTCACTTGTTGATGGTACGGAGTCTTTGCTTACACCAGTCTTGGCCTTCATCACCTGAAAGAGAAGCAGCAGGAGGGGATGGAAAGTTATTCTGGTCTAATATAGATTTTTCTGTTTTGCAGTCTATATCAGCCTTGAGTGGTACAATGCTGGTATGTAAAGTGGTCAACAATTGTACGATAACGCCCATAGGGAGGGTGTTATCGTATAGTTGTACGGTGAGCCAGTTGTTGTTTGCTGACGACACTGTGCTTGCGGAAGGGTCAGAGAAGGAAGTTAGTGACGTAGTTTGGGAGGGTATGGGATAGGAGAAAGTTGAAGGTAAACGTGGGTAATAGTAAAGTGATGAGATGTACGAGGGGAGAGGATAGCAGCGAGTTGGAAGTAAGTCATAAAAGAGAGAGTCTGGAAGAAGTGGATAACTTTAAGTGTTTGAGGTCACATGTGCCTGGAAACGTAAGAGTAGAAGTGAAAGTAACTTGTAGATTAAGATTAAATAGTATCATGAGAAATAGGCACCTGGGAATGAGTACAAGGAGTTGAGGAGTAGGCGTCACTCAGGTCAGGTCAACTGGGGTAGCTGCTTCAAACAGTAAGATGGCGAGTGTTTGTGTTTCAGTGATGAGCGCCGAAGAGGTACAGTCTCTACGCAATAGAATTTTTGCCTTAGAGAAGACTGTTGAAGGCCTTAAATAGGAGAATCGAGTTCTTCGCTCGAGGACCCACAAACATGTTTGGAACCTTGGTGAAAAAAAAGTGACAAACAAAACACGGAGAGAGAGTAAAAAGCCCTCACCAGACCCGCTTAAATGCAGAAACTCATTTCAAGCTCTCGCGGGTTTAGAAGAAGAAGAAACGAAGAAAATGCAAGAGAAGAAGGATAGGGCAGTTGCTAGATCCCTGCCCACAGGTAAGATTTTGGTTGTAGGAGATAACCAGGTGCGGTATTTAGATAGGGCCTTCTACTTTATAGGAAGCATAGGGCCCAGATGTGCTTCCCCGGGGCGGAGATAGGTGATGTTAAAGACAGGATTGAAGAGTGTATAGGTGGGGAAGGTGTGAAACCCATCGTTTGTTTGAGTGCTCGTGGGAATGACATAGGTAAATTAGGGAGTGAGGAATTGCTTGCGCGGTTTCAGGATGAACTAGATAAGATTAGGAATAAGGGAGGAGTTTCTCTTGTATGTGGAGTCCTTTCGAGGCATCGGAGGCCTGTGGCATTCCAGGACTATTGCAATGAATTGCAGGCTGGAAAAATATTGTAATGCCAATGGGTAGGCATTTGTCGACAACTGGGATCGCTTTTACGGTAAAAATCATCTATATATAAAGGACAGGGTACACTTGTCGCCCAGAGGATTTCAGAAAGGGAGGTAAATCGTCTATATGCAACTACAGGCCAATCAGTTTGACTTCAGAATGCGTGAATCAATAATAATTAATAGACTGAGAGAACACATTGAGAGACATAATTTCATTCGCGACACACAGCATGGTTTCTCCAAGGGTAAGTCATGTATGACTAATCTTCTATCCTTTTACACTAAAGTATAAGGCGTCAGATGACAATGAAGAAATCGCATA
>NC_134786.1:14624822-14627322 GCF_046742065.1 Oratosquilla oratoria | reverse complement strand
TCACAACTAATTTTTAGAAAAACATTGTTTCTACTAACATCACAATTACCTTCATCGAAAACTTTCCTCTTTACGCCCACATACCAACCCCCATCACTATTATCACCATTCTCTACCATATCCACTATCACCATTTGCTATCAACACGACTATCACTAGAGTCTTTATCATCTACCACCATAACCACCGCCAATACTATTATCATTTCCGCCACCACTATCGTTACTTTCACCTCAACCACCATCAACGCAACCACCACTATCACCACCACAACCAACACCATCACCATTGCCTCAACCACAATCACCACAACTACCACCACAGTCACCAGAACCACCACTACCACTACCATCACCACCACCACCACTACCACCACCATCTCCACCATAGCCACTTACACTCACCACAATCATCACCAACACTATCGCCAATATCACCATCACCACAATTATCACCACCACTACCACACCACGATAATCATCAATGCCCTCACCAAAGTCCAACTTCATTACCACCACTTACACCATCCCTCCACCTTTGCCACCCGGACTGATACCCTAATTCCCCCTTCGCCCTCTAGCGCTTCCACTAATTTCCTCCACATAGTGTCTACTTTCATCTGTTGTCCCTATCGTCACATTTACCTCTGGCTCTAGTCCTACATCCACCTTCATCTCACTCCCAACGCCGTTAGAGAAACCTGAACAGAGATAACGGAGATGGGCTATGAAATGGAGGAGAAATGAATGTAGTGAATTGAACGCAAATGGGGTTGAGGAGGAAAGGAAGGGAGATGGGATACGGGTGAGCGAAATTGAGGCGAAGACGATGGAGTTATTCCAAAGAAGAAAAGACCCCCCCCAAAAAAAAAGAAAAAAAGAAAAAAAAAAGGAAGTGACAGGAAGCCGAGAGAATACAGTAGAAGATAAACGAACAGGATCATGACCTATTTAAGACGAAGGCACTTTTTAGCTCGTTAGCTCCAATTTCATTCAGCTAAGAAGAACCCTCGCGTTCTCAGAAGGCTAAGCTTTGGTGTATCAAGCACCAAATTATTTCATTCGGGGGAGTCTTCTCGTCTGTCTATAGTCCCCCATGAAGCGAACAGAATCTTCTGAAGTTGGACATAATAGAATTGTTCAGGAATGACGCTACGTCGAAAAGATTCCAGAAGGGAAAGGATAACGGGGAAAGACGTGGCAACCGGTCTGGATAATCGGTTTAGTGTTTTTTGGGGGAAAAGGAGGAACCGGCCAAGACAAAAAAAAAGAAAAAAGAAAAAGAAAAAAAAAAAAAAAGGTGTCAGACGGGGGACTGGTTTTGTAGCTGAGGAGACGCGAGAACATTGGGTTATACTAAGACGAAGTTATGACATCGCCTCATGCTACAGAAACCAACTGGGTAACACACAATACATTCTCTTCCATTAGTGTAAGTTCGCTTCACTGAGATGATGTTCGGTCGAGGGGCTTTATACACGGCAAATATTTATCAAAATACTGGAATATCATCACTAACGCTGACTATCATAGGCTAATATAAAATATTCTAGATGGATGTCTAGAGATTTATCAGTCGATATCAGAAGCATTAAGGTTAATGTTAGAAATACTGATAATATCATTATTTTTTATCAAATGCTGACCATGGGGAAGGACCTTTCGTTGTAGAATCATTCACATGTTTAGATAATTATATATTTGTACAATAATGACATGTTGAAATAACCTCTTTATAAACCTAAGACACTTGTTAGGATACACTGTTAAAAATATTGCGCCAGAATTAAAAACTGTCTTCATTACTCAATTGAGTCTGCAGTATTTGTAAGAACTCTTCATTATTTCTCAATCTTTTATGGTTTAAGGCTATATTCATTTCTGTAATTGGATTATGGAAGGAGAAGCTAAGTGTTCTAAGATGAGGCTGTGTTTTAAAGGTTAAAAAAAGGTGTTGAAGAACGCATTTATAGGTACAGATGCAGGAACCATATTGTGGTAGATCAAGAAGACAATATTACCAATTTTACTGTCATTATAAGTAAATAAATATATATGTATATTTTTCATTTTCATAATATTGGGTTAGGCTTGATTTGATTAGGCTAAGTTAGGTATAGGCTACATTAGGTTATGTTAGGCTCGAATAAGTTAGGTTAGGTTAAGTGTTGCCAAATATTAGCATGGGTTTTCAAAATTATGATGGCATTACTGATCAAATATGGTGTATTGTTTACACACCGAAAGCATTATCATTGTCTTGATTTAACTCTCGTTGTGCTATAGTGTTATAATACATGCATGAATGTCGGCCAAGGTTTTACAAGACTGATGAGCAGGTTTTACGTTGGTGAGAGATAATTTCCTCATTTTATTCTTTTTCTCTAAAATTATTATCTTCTTTCAGCACTTTTTCGTGACATGGTATGTAGCATTCATTCTAACTAAAACTTGATCATTTTATTCACCGAGATTTTAGAGTAAATATTATTAACTAGCTC
>NC_134786.1:14614822-14622322 GCF_046742065.1 Oratosquilla oratoria | reverse complement strand
TTCTGTATTTATGGTGTCCACATAATCATTTAGACACTCTTCCATCACTGCTTCCAAGAACACATTAAGTAGATGTGGTGATAAGAGGTATCCTTAAATTACATATACTAAACATTGAAAGGCTAGAACGATCTTACAGGAAGTATGAGATAAACATTAATGTCGCTAATACAAAAATCATAAAAGTAGGCCAAAAGGGGAGTTTACACTATATATGGACTCAGGAGAAGCGGATTAGTTTTTCGAGTACAAATACCTGTGTTCAATTAATAAATATTAATGATACGTATGGAGGCCACAAACCTTGGAAATGTGATGAACAAAAGTATAAACTTAGAGTATAGAATTAAGTTAAAATTATAGACTGGACTGTAAGAGGATATAGAGCTGCCGAAAGCTAGGTAATAAGAGAAAGAAAGGAATCAGAAGTATATGTATGACAGAAAACATAGAATACGTGGATTTAAACACTTTAAAAAGACAACTCCCGAAACTACATAGTATGAACTGTCAATATTCACACAAACGAGAAAATGGAATATGTACAAAATGTGCTATAAAAATTCAACCCGATCATCCCAGTCGAAGGGAAGTTAAGAGTGTATATATTCTTATGTTTTGAGCGTAGATTCTCTTTGGTATACAGCGAGTTGAACATGAAAGCATAGTCATAATTATGGAGCTTCTTTATGATATTCTCAAACTTTTGTAATGTAGATCGCTTCCAACGAAGGTCCTTGGTGAGGACGTAGATACATTGGAGATTCGGTGAAATTAGAACAGAGACTGAGCTAGACCTAGTGGCCTTTGGGCAACTACCCAGGTCATTCTTTTTGTAGGGTCCGGCATGGCTCAAGCCTATCGTCTCTGCTTCATAATAAGCAGTTGCTAAGGCAGAGTTCCGAGTCCTTGCAGTGGAGCTAATTTCCATTTGTCCCAATGACACCCAACTTGTCTGGTGGCTCGCCATAATAAACACTCAGTGGAATTAGAATAGAGATTGAGCTAAGTCTAGTGACCTCAGGGAACTATCAGGTCGTAACCCAGGTCGCTCCTTTTGTAGGGTCTGGCATGGCTCAAGGCTATCGTCTCTGCTTCATAATAAGCAGTCGCTAAGGCAAAATTCTGAGTCTTTGCGATACAGCTAATTTCCCTACACTGGGGAGTGTTGTGTTGACGTGACCTGGCAGAGCGTCTGGGCGGAGCAGGAGGGTTCGGAAAAAAGGAGATATGTATCTTGTCTGGCCCTAATTCTGGGAAGGATTAGCACCGTAATGCCTGATGGAAATGTTGAAAAAAAAGATAAATAAGTAAAAAAAAAAAAAAAAAAATAAATAAATAAATAAATAAATAAATAAGTAATAATAAAAATAATGATAATAATATACAAATAAAGTAAAACAAAATAAATTAATATATAGATAAATATATAAAAGAAAGAATGAAAAAAAAAAGAATTATAGCTGATGTCATGTTAAAAAAGCTGTCTATGATGGGTGCCTATTACATGACATAGCTTAAAAATTTTAGTTTTCCTAACATCATGAGGGTAGTTACATACTGTAATGACTTTAGGAAACTATGTGAATATTTGGGCATGTATGTATGCATGTATGTATGCATGTATGTATATATGTATGTATGTATGTATGTATGTATGTATGTATGTATGTATGTATGTATGTATGTATGGATGTATGTATGTATGTATGCATGTATGTGTATATGTATGTATGTATGTACTGTATGTATGTATCTGTACGAGTATATGTATGTATATATGTATGTATGTATGTATTAATGTATGTATGTATTAATGTATGTATTGTATGTATGTATATGTCTGTATCTGTATATGTATGAATATATGTATGTGTGTATGTATGTATGTATGTATGTATGTATGTATGTATGTATGTATTAATGAATGTATTGTATGTATGTATATGTATGTATGTACTAATGTATGTATTGTATGTATGTATATGTATGTATGTATGTGTGTATGTATGTATGTATGTATGTATGTATGTATGTATGTATGTATGTATGTATGTATGTATGTATGTATGTATGTATGTATGTATGTATATATGTGTGTGTGTATGTATGTACGTATGTATATATGTATGTATATGTGTGTATGTATGTATGCATGCATATATGTGTGTATGTATGTATGTATATATGTATTTATATATGAATGTATGTATGTATGCATGTATGTATGTATGTATATATGTATTATATGCATGCATGCATGCATATATGTATGTATGTATGTATGTATGTATGTATGTATGTGTGTATGTATGTATGTATGTATGTATGTATGTATGTATGCATGTCTGGATGTATGTATATATGTATGCATGCATGTATGAATGCTTGTTTGCATGCATGTATTAACGTTTATTCATTTTTTCTCTACCATTTTCTGATCTAAATGTCATGATTACATCAACGCTCTTTATTCTAGGCGTATTGATAGTATTACGGAAAATCTAACTTTATTCGAGTTATGTTAGAGTTATGAATATTTATTGTTGTTACATGAATATAATATTGTTCACAAAGAATGTTAAGTTCATATAGCAAAACGTATTAGATACTCCACAAAGAAAAATATAATTGCATACTTCCGATATGTCATGGGTTGATTACAGGTGTTTGCCATTGTTTCTTCTTCTTTTCCTGTTGACGTTTCCCATTTTCATATGGGGTCGCCGTTCTTCGCTAGTCGTTTCCACTGGTTTTGGTACATCATCTGCTCCTCCTCCAGCTGTTTCTTCTTAAGGTCCTCTCTCAGTTTGTCCCTCCAGCGAAGCTTGGGTCTCCCTCGCCTGCGTCTGCCCTCTACCTCCATCTCCATCACTCTCCTTCCCACGTAGTCTTCATCTCTTCTCTTCACATGGCCGAACCAATGTAATCTCCTTTCCAGCGTTTTCGCCGACGCCTCCACTACTTTCACAGTACCGCGGATCCTATCATTCTTTATCCTATCCAACCTCGTCATCCCACACATCCACCTCAACATCCTCATTTCTGCGACGTCCAGCTTCCTCTCTTGTACCTTTTTCAGCGCCCATGTCTCCGCTCCGTACAACAACACTCGTCTCACTACTGTCTTGTACACATTCCCTTTTACTCTGACACTTATCTTTTTGTCACATAGCACCCCTGATACTCTCCGCCAATTGTTCCACACAACTTGATCCTGTAGTCAATCTCTTTCTCTAGATCTCCATCCTTCGCTACATCAGATCCGAGGTATTTGAAGGCCTCCACCTTTGAGGTCGCCTTCTTGAGTCACATTGCACTCCAGGTACTCTGTCTTCTGTCTACTCACCTTCAGCCCATAGTCCTCTAACAAACCCCTCCACAGTTCCAACCGCTCCTGCAGTTCATCGCGACTCTCTGATACGAACACTATGTCATGTGCAAAGAGCATACTCCATGGTGCCTCCTTTGTCACCTCCTCCACCAGCACATCAGTGAGGAGATTAAACAAATAGGGGCTAAGAGTTGACACCTGGTGAAGTCCAACTCCCACGGAGAAAGCCTCTGTGGTACCAGCTGCACTTCTCACTCTTGCCCTGGCATCCCTGTCTTGAGTCATCCTGACATACTTCTCTCTCACTCCCTTCGACCTCATACTCCGCCACGCCTCACTTCTCGGAACTCGATCATAAGCTTTTTCCAAGTCAATAAATGTCAAGTACAGACACTTTTGCGTTTCTTCGTACTTTTCCATTACCTGTCTCAACGCGAATATTGCATCCATTGTTCCTCCGCCTTTCATGAACCCAAACTGCTCGCTACAAACCTCGGTCTCCGCCCTCAACCTTTTATCCATCACTCTTTCTAACAGTTTTCTGGTGTGTGACGTTAACTTAATCCCTCTATAGTTAGCACAACTCTATAGAGGTATTCAGTAAACGTCACACACCATGAAACTGTTTCAGTGATGGATAAAAGGTTGCTTGAAATTGTTAGACATATTATACTATATTATATTATATTACATCATATTATATTGATATTATATTATATTATATTATATTATATTATATTATATTACATTATATTATATCATATTATATTATATTATATTATATTATATTATATTATATTATATTATATTATATTATATTATATCATATTATATCATATTATATCATATTATATCATATTATATTACATTATATCATATTAATATTTTATTATATTATAGTAATATTGTATTATATTATATCATTTTATATTACAATGTATTATATCACAATATGTTATATTACATCATATCATATTATATTATATTATATTATATCATATTATATTATATTATATTATGTTATATCATATTGTATTATATTATATTATATTATATTATATTATATTATATTATATTATATTATATTATATTATATTATATTATATTATACTATATCATATATTATATTATAATCATTTATATTATATTATATTATAATGTATTGTATAATATTATGTTATATTATATTATATTATATTATATTGTATTGTATTATGTAATATTATATTATATGATATGATATCATATCATATCATATCATATGATATTATATTATATTATATTATGTTATATTATATTATGTTATATAATACTATACTATATTTCATGATATTATATTATATTATATCATATTATATTATATTATATCATATTATATGATATAGTATTCTATTCTATTCTATTCTATTCTATCATATTATATTTTATGTTATTATATATATTATATATTGTATTGTATTACATTACAATATATCATATTATATCATATTATATTATATTATATTATATTATATTATATTACATTATGTTATATATTATATTATATTATATTACATTATATTATATTATATTATATTATATCATATTATATTATATTATATTATGTTATATTATATTATACTATATTGTATTATATATTATATATTGTATAATATTATATTATATTACACCATATTACATTTATCATACTGTATTATCTTACATTATACTATATTACATTATATCACATAATGTTATATTATACTAGGTTATATTATATTACATTATATTACATCATAATATGCCCTGTTAAAGGAATGGAAAAGGAGATAGCAGATAGAGCTTATGAAAGATGCTTTGGACATATGGAAAGAATGCGTGACGAAAGATTAGTAAAAGAGGTGTAGAAAGAAGAATTGTGGGGAGTAAACATAAGAGGACGACTGCGGTTGAGATGGATGGCTGGGGTGAAAGGGGCATTGAACAAGAGGGGATATATATATATACATACATAATGCTAGGGTGGGAAATGGTCCAATCGATGGAGTGGTTGGGAAGTGTGGAGTTCCAGGAAAGAATCGTAGTGGAGAGTTGATGGTGGAAATGTGTCTAGAAAGAGAGTTGATGATAGCAAATACAGTGTTTCGGAAGAAAGTCAAGCATAAGTACACATGGGAGAGGGTGGTGGAGGGAAGGGTGGTAGATAGAGCGCTAATGGATTATGTAGTGGTAAATAGGATTATGATAGGAAGAGTTAAGGATGTACATGTGCTAAGGGGAGAGGGTGGGGGAATATCAGATCATTTTTTGGTGGAAGGTAAGCTGAGAGTGGAGGATAGATGGAGAAAGAGGAAAGGGACAAAAGGTAGGGAGGTTCTTAGAGTGAACTCCTTGAATGAAAAGGAAAAAGGAGAAGGAGTACGAAAAGAAGCTGAAGGAGGAGTGGGAGGGAGTAAAGGATAGAGCAGAGATGGGTGTGGAGGAGGAATGGGGATGGTTCAAGGAGGGAGTCTTAAAGTGTGCAAGGATGGTGTGTGGAACAAGAAGGGCAGGGGGAAATAGAAGAAAGGGTAGTGAATGGTGGGATGAGGAAACGAAGAAGGTTGTAGAAGAGAAGAAGCGAGCATTCACAGATTGGTTACAAAAGAGGACGGGGGAGTCGTATGAGACGTACAAAGAAAAGAAAAGAGAAGTAAAGCAAAAGGTAAAGGAGGCAAAGAGGAGAGCAGATGTGAAATGGGGTAGGAGTATGACAGAAAATTTTGAAAGTAATAAAAAGATGTTTTGGAAAGAAATTAAGAGAGGAAGAGGAGGCGAATCAAGTAGGGAAGAAAAGGTAAAAGGTACAGATGGAGAGATGATAATGGAAGAGATGGCAGTAAGGGAAAGATGGGCAGAATATTTTAGGGAGTTGCTAAATGTGAAGGAGGATAGGGAAGGAAAGATAGTTGCAGTGGGAAATGCGAAGAAAATGAGAGTGATGAGTGAGGAGAATGGAGGAGAAATAGGGAAGGATGAGGTGAAGGCAGTTGTAAAGATGATGAAAGTAGGTAAGGCACCTGGTCTGGATGGATGCCATGCAGAATGTCTGAAAAAGGGAGGTTCAGTGATGGTGGACTGGTTGGTGAGGTTATTTAATGTTTGCTGGAGAGAGGGTAGAGTACCGGAGGACTGGAGAAGTGCCTGTATAGTTCCTCTTTACAAGGGAAAAGGGGACAAGTGTGAATGTAGTAGTTTCAGAGGGATTAGCCTGTTAAGTGTAGTAGGAAAGGCTTATGGGAGGATCTTAATTGAGAGGATTAGGAGAGGAACAGAAGGAGTAATTGGTGAGGAACAGTGTGGATTTAGGACAGGTAGAGGTTGTGTAGATCAGATCTTTGTGGTAAGACAGATATGTGAGAAAGCTATAGGAAAGGGGAAGGATGTTTTTTGGGCTTTTATGGATCTGGAAAAGGCTTATGATAGGGTAGACAGAAAGGCACTGTGGGAGGTTATGCAGATTTATGGGATAGGAGGAAAGCTTCTGGGAGCTGTCAAGAGTTTTTATGAGAGTAGTAGAGCATGTGTCAGGATTAGAAATGGAGAGAGTGAGTGGTTTGAAGTAAAGGTGGGACTTCGTCAAGGATGCGTTATGTCGCCCTGGCTGTTCAACTTATACATGGATGGGGTGGTGCGAGAGGTGAATGCTAGGGTAGTGGGTCAGGGATTGGAGATGGTTAAAGAAAATGGAGAAAAGTGGGAGGTGAGCCAGCTGTTGTTTGCGGACGACACTGCGCTTGTGGCAGGGTCAGAGGAGGGATTGAGGAAGCTGGTGGCAGAGTTTGGGAGAGTATGTGATAGAAGAAAGCTGAAGATAAATGTGGGTAAAAGTAAGGTGATGAGATGTACAAGGGGTGAAAGTGGCAGTAGACTGGAAGTGAACATTAAGGGAGAGCGACTGGAGGAAGTGGATAGTTTTAGATACTTGGGTGCAAGTGTAGCAGGAAAAGGTGGAGTGAAGGTGGAGGTAGAATGTAGATTGAGAGAAGCGAGTAAATGCCTTGGTGGTTTAAAGAGTGTAATGAGGAATAGACATTTGGGAATGGATGCGAAGAGGAGACTGTATGAAGGAGTGATTGTGCCAACAGCACTGTATGGGGCAGAAACGTGGAATATAAGAGAAGAAGAGAGAAGGAGTTTGAATGTGT
>NC_134786.1:14602322-14609822 GCF_046742065.1 Oratosquilla oratoria | reverse complement strand
GGTCCTTATTGTCTGTTCCTCCCCCCCCTTGGTCTGACCTGATCTTAGGTATATATACTTCTGAATGAATCACAATGGCAAAAGCCGACAAGACTGTGAGAATAAACACCTTGTGAGATTGAAACCTTTATTGGTACTACGTTTCACTTGTTAAAGCTTTTTCAAGTACAGACATGACACACACTCTGAGCACATATAAGCCAACAGGGAAGGAACTGGGAGAGGTTATCTGGGAGGGGTGGGTGGTAGGTGGTGGGGGAGGAGGGGGATTTGTGGGACTTGGTGGAGACAAAGGAGGACATTTCGGACAGTTTGTTGAAGTGGACTAAGGGGGACATTTCATACATTTATTTAATGCGGGTAACAGATGGATGATAGGAGGGGCGATGTTAAACATGCCTCTGTTCTGCTCAATGGTTTTGAAGCTTTGAATGGCGGCCGCTTCGAGGCATTTTCTCCTCACCCTGTCTGGTTCACTAAACAGAAGTTCTGCGTTATCCCAATCCATCAGGTGGTCGTTGGTGTTCCGGTGGATAACACAGGCATTGGTGGTGATGTTGTTCCGGGAATCGTAGCGATGCTCCGGATCCGGGTCTTCAGGTCACGGGAGGTCTCGCCGATGTATAATTTATCACATCCAGCACAGGGTATGCAGTAGACATCAGCGTTTTTTCCCCACATCTAGTCCTGGCTGTCACTCCTTCTTTAGACCTCAATGATAGTTCTGCTTGACTGGCCCACAACCTGAATGTTGCAACGCCCAAGGGACCGGGTGAGGGTGGCTGTGACGCTGCTGGCTGGAAGGATAAGCCTCCTAGCTGGATCTTTTGTTGGTTCCCGCCCTTCCATTATTTTGAGTGCCTTTTTCTTACACTGGTGGATGATGCTCTCTGGATATTTTAATTTCTGAAAAACCTCCTTTATGTGCCTAAACTCGTCCTCTAAGAATTCAGGGCTACATATTCTGAGAGCTCTGAGGTAGAAACCTATGACTACACCTTTTTTAATACTGAGGTCATGGTGGGATAGGAAGTGAGTCAAATCGTCCTTATTGGTTGGTTTCCTGTAGACTGTAAATTTAAAAAAATTATCATGTTTGATGATAAGGGTATCCAAAAATGGAAGGGAATCGTTGATTTCTTCCTCCAAGGTGAACTGTCTACAGGAAACCAACCAATAAGGACGATTTGACTCACTTCCTATCCCACCATGACCTCAGTATACATCGGCGAGACCTCCCGTTTATTCTCACATATATACTTCTGTCATCCCCAGCTCTGTCACACCCTTCCTTCTCTTTAAATACGTAAGTCTCCGTATTTATTTTTATAAATTTGTCACCTTTATTATTACTGTTACCATGTAATTTTTTGTTATTTCAGTTGTGTCTTGATATTGTCTAGTACCTTTATTGTCACCATGTAATTTTTATCATTTCAGTTATATCTTGTTATTGTCTAGTACCTTTACTGTTACCATGTAATTTTTGTTATTTCAGTTATATCTTAATAATGTCTTGTTTAAGACGAAACGTTGATATCAAATAAGAACAAATGGAAGAATATAGAGACCTAGTTTCAATCCACCCAGTCAATGGAAAATCTCTTACGAAGAAAAAAATGAACAACTACAACAATGCTGTCGTTTTTAACTCTACGTGTATTACTGAGAACCTGCTCCCCCCTTTACTAATATATATATATATATATATATATATATATATATATGTATGTATACATATATATATATATATATATATATATATATATATATATATATATATATATATGTATTGTTTCAAGAAATGTTTGGTTTTTGCAACCGGAACTTATTGATCATCAATGATTTCAATTTTACTGACATTAATTGAATGACCGTTGAACATGGGCACATAGGTAGTCGCTTGATTAATTTTCTCGGTGACAGTCACTTAGTTCAGCATATAAAAGAGCCCACAACACATGGAAGTTTACTCGATCTATTGATCACTAGCCGCTAAAGCATAATAACATTTAGAACCTGGTGAAGCTATTACAAGTAGTGAACACAACTTAGATAGATTCTAACAGCTAAAATGTAAATCTAAATGTATATCTAAAATACTCGATTTCGGTAAAGCTTATTTCATAGGACCATGTCAGGATCTTCAGATTACAGATTGGTAGGCAAAATTAAGCGAAAGACCTGTAGATCAGATGTGGGAAATGATTCAAAATACGTTTACTAAGATGATTCATACTTAATCCCGTTTAAGGACAGACGCCTACTAAATCAGGCTCGCCCAAAAGGCTTGACAATAAATAAAGAAATAAATAAATAAATGAATAAAATAAAATAAGATAAAACAAAATAAGATGAAATAAGATCAAATAAAATCGAATAAGATAAAATAAAGATAAATAAAATAAAATAAAATAAAATAAAATAAAATAAAATAAAATAAAATGAAATAAAATAAAATGAAATGAAATAAAAAATAAGACGGAATGAAATAAAACAAAATAGAATAAAATAAAATAAAAATGAAAACTAAAAAAGTATTGCTAAAAAGAGACAGGCTTATAAGAAATATAAGTTCTCTGGTGCACCTAATGACTATCAAAGTTATGTGATAATACAGAGATTTAAAAAGACAAAGAAAGCAAAAGAGAATCCCAAAGAATTCTATAAATACATGAGAGATAAAAAGGTTATTAGGAATGACATTGGCCTAATATTATCTGCTGACGGTCGACTTGAATATTCAAATGAAAGAATGTGTGACATTTTAAACAATTATTTTAGTTCAGTATTCATGAACGAAACACCTCAAAGTGAACTTCAACTGAATGAGAATCAGACAAGAAATAATGGTCTCAAGCTACCAGGAAATAGATTTAATTTGGAAGTGAGTAGAAACAACTTCGCCAACCGTGTATTTAATGAATGGAATAAAGTTCTTGTTGAGGCAGTGCAATGTAGTTCAGTTCGAAGCTTTAAGATTCGTTTAGATAAACACCTAAGAAAGATGCTGTAACGACTGTCATTTATTTTATATTATTTGTTTATTTGTTATTATTTGTCTGTTTGTTTATCATTATTTACTTGATTGATATCTATTATTACTTATCTGTCAATTTATCATTATTTACTATTTACTTATTTGTTTATTATTTAACTTTACTTACTTATTTATTTTACTTATCATTATTTATATTATCACAATTTTTATTTATTCATTTATTTATTTATTTATTTATTTATCTATCTATTTACTTGTTATTCATTTATATATTTACTTATTTATCATTAGTATAATTTTTTCACATCTGACCTAGTTATAGACTAAAAGGTCTCCTGTTGGCATGCTCCTCCTTTATAATCCTTTGTAATCTTTTGAGTTCATGAGTGAATTTCCGGGTATAGAGTAACTGTCCTTGATGTGCACTGAATCTTAGTGTTCTGTAGTCATAAAGGAGATGTGTAACGTGAATGCCATGCAGGAGCTGGGGAGTTTGGTCTGTGTTGCCTTCTTGCTAACAACACACGCCAACGATCACTCGTGTGGAATCATGTACCGTGATAAGTGCAGTGTCGTTTTGGTTGTGAAGGGTTTCTGTGGTAACATATGTTTGCAAGGTTTGTGATCTCATCCTTGACTACGGCGATGAGATTTTGTGTTGTTGTGATGTTTTGAGCATCAGGTGAAATTTCCGAAGAGTTGTTAGCAGAGGGAGGGGACATGCCTGGCGCATTGGAAGTGAGCGTAGAGCGGCTGCATGTACAGGTTCGGTATGTCAAGTCAGAAAGATATTTGGACACGTTCGTGGATTATATATATATATATATATATATATATATATATATATATATATATATATATATATATATATATATATATATATATATATATATATATATATATATATATATATATATAAAAAGACCGTAACGCCTCCTAGGTGATATTGAGAACGGAAAAATATCTAGTTACCCAGGATAATGTAGGAGTTTTGGCCCTGAGAAATAAGGATGCAGTGGGACGATTCGGTGGGAAGATGTACTACTGTAAACAATAAGCAGGGGAAAGAGTTAGTGCAATTCATTTGGCTGGTAACATATAGATATACTATGCTATATATATATATATATATGTATATATATATATATATATATATATATGCATATATACATTTATATATATATACATATATATATGTATATATATATAAGTAAAAAAGTATATATATATACATATATATATTATATATATACATACATATTACAAAGGCGGAGCATGCCGACAGGAGACCTTTTGGTTCATATCTAGGTCGGATGTGAAAAAAAAACATAATAATAATAAATGAATAAGTAAAAACTATAATAATGTAAATAACAAATAAAATACACAAATAAATGCATAGGTATAGTTAGATAATAAACAAACAGGTAAATAGTAAATAATGATAAATTGACATATAACTAATAATAAATGAGAATCAAACAGACAAATGATAACAAAACAAAAACAAAAAATATAGAATAAATTATAAATCATTACAGTATCTTGCTTAGGTGTTTATCTGAATGATTCTTAAAGCTTCGAACTGCACTACATTGCACTACCTGTGCAGGAAGTTTCTTCCATTCATTAACTACATGGTTGGTGAAGTTGTTTCTACCCACTTCCAAATTGAATCTGATTCTCATTCAATGTGAAAATTTTGTCACTTTTGATGTGGTCAATTCCCTTTATAATTTTAAAGACCTGTATCAAGTCACCTCTAAGTCTACACTTTTTTAGGGAAAACAGATTCATATGTTTTATTCGATTTTTGTATGATTTGTTTTTTATATTTGGAATCAGTTTTGTGGCTCGCCGTTGTAATTTTTCTAATCTGTCAATGTCTTTAATGAAATTCGGTTACAATCACTTAGTTCAGCATATAAAAGAGCCCACAACACATGGAAGTTTACTCGATCTATTGATCACTAGCCGCTAAAGCATAATAACATTTAGAACCTGGTGAAGCTATTACAAGTAGTGAACACAACTTAGATAGATTCTAACAGCTAAAATGTAAATCTAAATGTATATCTAAAATACTCGATTTCGGTAAAGCTTATTTCATAGGACCATGTCAGGATCTTCAGATTACAGATTGGTAGGCAAAATTAAGCGAAAGACCTGTAGATCAGATGTGGGAAATGATTCAAAATACGTTTACTAAGATGATTCATACTTAATCCCGTTTAAGGACAGACGCCTACTAAATCAGGCTCGCCCAAAAGGCTTGACAATAAATAAAGAAATAAATAAATAAATGAATAAAATAAAATGAAATAAAATAAAATAAGATAAAATAAAATAAATGAAATAAAATAAAATAAAATAAAATAAAATAAAATAAAATAAGATAAAATAAAATAAAATAAAATAAGATAAAATAAAATGAAATAAAATAAAATAAGATAAAATAAAATAAAACAAAATAAAATAAAATGAAATAAAACAAAATAGAATAAAATAAAATAAAAATGAAAACTAAAAAAGTATTGCTAAAAAGAGACAGGCTTATAAGAAATATAAGTTCTCTGGTGCACCTAATGACTATCAAAGTTATGTGATAATACAGAGATTTAAAAAGACAAAGAAAGCAAAAGAGAATCCCAAAGAATTCTATAAATACATGAGAGATAAAAAGGTTATTAGGAATGACATTGGCCTAATATTATCTGCTGACGGTCGACTTGAATATTCAAATGAAAGAATGTGTGACATTTTAAACAATTATTTTAGTTCAGTATTCATGAACGAAACACCTCAAAGTGAACTTCAACTGAATGAGAATCAGACAAGAAATAATGGTCTCAAGCTACCAGGAAATAGATTTAATTTGGAAGTGAGTAGAAACAACTTCGCCAACCGTGTATTTAATGAATGGAATAAAGTTCTTGTTGAGGCAGTGCAATGTAGTTCAGTTCGAAGCTTTAAGATTCGTTTAGATAAACACCTAAGAAAGATGCTGTAACGACTGTCATTTATTTTATATTATTTGTTTATTTGTTATTATTTGTCTGTTTGTTTATCATTATTTACTTGATTGATATCTATTATTACTTATCTGTCAATTTATCATTATTTACTATTTACTTATTTGTTTATTATTTAACTTTACTTACTTATTTATTTTACTTATCATTATTTATATTATCACAATTTTTATTTATTCATTTATTTATTTATTTATTTATTTATCTATCTATTTACTTGTTATTCATTTATATATTTACTTATTTATCATTATTATATTTTTTCGCATCCGATCTAGTTATGGACTAAAAGATCTCCTGTTGGCATGCTCCTCCTTTATAATCCTTTGTAATCTTTTGAGTTCATGAGTGAATTTCCGGGTATAGAGTAACTGTCCTTGATGTGCACTGAATCTTAGTGTTCTGTAGTCATAAAGGAGATGTGTAACGTGAATGCCATGCAGGAGCTGGGGAGTTTGGTCTGTGTTGCCTTCTTGCTAACAACACACGCCAACGATCACTCGTGTGGAATCATGTACCGTGATAAGTGCAGTGTCGTTTTGGTTGTGAAGGGTTTCTGTGGTAACATATGTTTGCAAGGTTTGTGATCTCATCCTTGACTACGGCGATGAGATTTTGTGTTGTTGTGATGTTTTGAGCATCAGGTGAAATTTCCGAAGAGTTGTTAGCAGAGGGAGGGGACATGCCTGGCGCATTGGAAGTGAGCGTAGAGCGGCTGCATGTACAGGTTCGGTATGTCAAGTCAGAAAGATATTTGGACACGTTCGTGGATTATGTGTATATATATATATATATATATATATATATATATATATATATATATAAAAGACCGGAACGCTTCATAGGTGATATAGAGAAAGGAAAATTATCTACTTACCCAGGATGATGTAGGAGTTTTGGCTCTAAGAAATAAGGATGCAGTGGGACAATTCGGTGGGAAGATGTACTACTGTAAACAATAAGCAGGGGAAAGAGTTAGTGCAATTCATTTGGCTGGTAACATATAGATATACTATGCAATATATATATATATATATATCTATATATATACTGTATATATATATATATTTATATACATATATACATATTTATATATATATACATATTGATATACATATATATATATTTATATATACATATATATATATATATATACATACATATTACAAAGGCGGAGCATGCCGACAGGAGACCTTTAGGTTCATATCTAGGACGGATGGGAAAAAATAATAATAATGATAAATGAATAAAAACTACATTAATGTAAATAATAAACAAAATACACAAATAAATGCATAGCTATAGTTAAATAATAAACAAACAGGTAAACAGTAAATTATGATAAATTGACATATAACTAATAATAAATGAGAATCAAACAGACAAATGATAACAAAACAAAAACAAAAAATATAGAATAAATTATAAATCATTACAGTATCTTGCTTAGGTGTTTATCTGAATGAT
>NC_134786.1:14579822-14592322 GCF_046742065.1 Oratosquilla oratoria | reverse complement strand
CTTACAGAAACTTTCTTAAAATGAGTAAAGAACCAAAATTATTGTAACTGGATATATCTGTGCAATGAATATTATTTTCCTTGAGCAGAATATACGTTTCTTTTTTTTTTCTTAGGATAAAATAGAGAAAATGTTATTTGTATCACATGTGGGGACACGTGGTGATCGGACAGGCTGACTCCGGTGTTTAGAGGTAAGAATCAAGATAGAGTTCAGTTAATGTCAACGCATTATGACATCAAGGGCATGCAGTTATATCCTCGAGCTGTAAAGAAGCATTTATGACATGCCATATCGTAAAGCGGATAAAGATAAAAACAAATATATATACGTGTTTCAAGTAGAAGAATAAAACTTAAGTTATACTACTAAATAAAAAAAAACGAATAAATGAAAAAAATATGTAAAAGAAAGAAAGAAAAATAAATGGGTTCACTTGAATTAACTCATCTACAATGCTCACAAGTATGAAAAAAACTTGTTTATGTTGTTTTATCACAAACATTTGACCTTGTTCGTCCCTTTGAGCATTTCCTTTCCCTAGGCAACAAAACGTACCAAATGATCTTTCAAACGCGCCGCCCTAACATGGGTAATCCTTTCAACTTTATCCTTTATCACTGCTCTCAGTCTACATCAATCCTCTACACACACACTCACCTCTTACCTCCGAAAATCTGTCGAAGCCACTTACAGAAGCTCAGAGACTGGAAGCGTTCTGCCTCATGAATGTCTCTTACTGAATAAACAAGTGATATTTGCGCTGGCGTCAAGGGCAGGTGCACTGTCGACACAAGTGCAAAGAGTCTAAAAGAAAGAAAAAAAAAGTATGAGAAGACGTGAATCTTCAAGAGACATGTAGGAAGAAGTACGCATCTTTGTTGACTAAAAGCAAACGAATAGATAAACAAATAAATAAATAAACAAATAAATAAATAAATAAAAACAGACAACTTCTGTCTACACATTTTGTAATCGGTAGCGTGCTGGCCTCGCATTCACCCAGTTGTGGGTTCAAATCCCGCACTCCTTTCCTGTTCCAAGCAGTGAGTATTACATTCATACACATACATGCAATCATGCACATACATACATACGTGCACATACATGTATACTTATACACGATATGTATATCTACCTATCTACCTATCTATCTATCTATCTATATATATATATATATATATGTATATATATATATATATATATATATATATATATATATACTGAGTTAAATACCACGGCATTGTCACAATTATTTATCTTCTTCCTAATATTTTCAATTCTCCTCACTATAGTTCTGACTTTGGAAGGTTGATCGAAAACCAACTGTCTAAAGTTATCCATTTTAATAACAAATTCGACGTTTCGACTTCAATGAGTCATTCTCAAAATAATTACATTTATCACAATTATTTTGAAAATGCCTTCACTTTTCTCTTTAGGATATGTGCCCCGTGGGGCTACAGGGAGAAGGATGCCTAGTCCCTCTCCCCGTCCCTTTCTTCTCGCCTCTTACGATCCAAGTGGGATACTTGGTGTCAGTATTCTTTTCCCTCACCACAGGGAATTCCCCCATCACAGAAAGAGAATACTCAGAGAAATGGTACAGGACAGCAACAAGGGGTTGGGGGACAGCATAACGGAGGGACAGTCGTAGTATAAAAGTGTCATCATTTCTCTATGAACAGAATTTCTTCTATCATAGACAAAATGATGTGTGGCTCTGGTCCGTAGGGGCGCCCCATATAGACCCTAAAGTATCGACTGCATGCTACTTTGCCACAATAACAAGCAGCTAATACCCCAGACGGGTGCTCAGATGAGAGGGAGAGTGGGAGGGGTGTGGAGTGTATTTAGGGATGAAATGGGTGGGAGTGTTTTTATGCCTTTCCCTTTTTGGCTACCTCCCTTGGAAGGGGAAAAAAGCCTTGGTATATGTATGTATGTATTTTGAAAATGACTCATTGAAGTCGAAACGTCGATTTTGTTATTAAAATGGATAACTTTGGACAGTTGGTTTTCGATCATCCTCCCAAAGTCAGAACTATAGTGAGGAGAATTGAAAATATTAGGAAGATAAATAATTGTGATAATGCCGTGGTATGTAACTCAGTGTGTATCAAGGAGAACCTGCGCCCTAAGTATACGATATATATATATATATATATATATATATATATATATATATATATATATATATATATATATATATATATATATGTATCTATATATATACACACATACTTAAATTTGGTCCCTCTCCTTGCAAATTAAGTTGTCATATTGTCTTTTACTGCCAATTTTTCTATAATCTAAAGAAGAGTGAGTTAAACATGATAATTGTTCTCACTTCTAATGGTCAGTTACAAACTAAATATATATCATCATACGATCGAAAACCAAATGAACGAAATAATAAACAATTTGAGTCCATATATTAATGTACTTCCGCTCTCTGTTCAATTCCATTTTCTTTGTTCCGTCTATACTTGCATTTCCTTTCCATTCTGCTTCTTCTCACTTTCCTCATTCCCCTTGTCTCTCTCCAACACCTTTGCATTCTCCTTGTTGATAATTTCTCCTTCCATACACTCCGTTCCACTTTACCTTCAATTTCCGTTTGCTTGTTCCTCTTCCTCTCTTTTCTTCCACCTCTGATTTATGCACTCTTCTTGCCGTCATCATTTTCTCTATAACGGAAGGATAGATAGTCCCAGAGTCTCTCTTGTCCTCTGCACAACGGCGCGTCTGCTTTGTGTCAAATGTATCCAAACCCTCTTTGTCCATCTGACCTTCCATCCGCTATGGCTCTCTTTTATGGCCCAGTCCCTTTATAACCTCTCCATGTTCTTCAGCCTCGCGCTAATACCTGCACTATGTATGCTATTTCATACCCTGTATTCTCCTAAACCTTTGCTGCCCTATTTCTATTTAATTTTCTTCCTCGTCAATCTCTACTCCTGACTCGTATACCGTCCTTGTCATTGTGTCAATTTGATATATCTACGCACACAGCAAACCTTGACTAAACATTGCAATTTTCTCCTTTGAACTCAACTTTTTGTGTCTTTACCTCAACTTTTTCTTGTAATTTAATTTTCTTGAATCTACACAAAATTTATAATCATCCTTTTTCAATTATTTTTGTGCGCAACTCTGGCGTCTACAACCTCCTCCTATACCTGAGGACTGATGCCACTGTACTCTCCACCATTTCCACTTTTGCTACGCTGAGATATTTCTTCTCCAGTGTTTTGAGCGCTCCAGCCATCCTTCATTTCTCCATAAATTTGTATTTTATCTTCAGTTACATTCCTCGACGCGTGCTAAGTAGAAAGGAGGCTGCAATTTCTAGAATGTTCCTGTTGTTTGATTTCTGAAGAACTTTTTTTTCTCCTTCTCTAGCACTTGCATAAACTTATTTCTTATATTTACTTTCACTTTCAGTTAAAAAGAAATCATTATGTTGTCATCAGTTCTTGCAAGTCTCATTCCTTCACAGTGAAAAAAAAAAAAATCGGATTTTTTGCTAATAATTAAATTTTCGTATATATGAAAATCCCTTATTAATACTCAATAGAAATATATATACATATTTTTTTTTGCATAGAAGGGGGTCTTTACAGGATATACGTAACCTTTGAAAACAAAACTTCCCCTCCACCGACATTATCAAATTTTTGTCACAAATTCTACAGAAACTGTTGCCAGTGTATCAGATATTGCAGCTATAATGCACAAAGTGAAAAGTAACGTGTATACAAAACACTTTACCTTACTACCAGGGTAAAGATTTTTGTTTTTTAATGAAATACTTTGTTAATCAAGAAGTTGAATTTAGATATAAGAAGACGTTTTCTCAAAACATATTCCATTTGAAAAGTCCTCTTAAAAAAGAGGAAGAGGAAGAAGAAAAGAAGGAAAAAGAAAAAAATGACGAAGAAGAAAGAAAGAAATCCACGTATATAAAATCTTCGAATTATTTTGCCTTTACGGAGTCTCCATCCAAAACAATTACCTCTATTCAAATATCTTTCGAATAACATAAATAAATAGTAGTTTTCCAAAGTTAGTAATCCTCGCGTGTTCATTATCTAGAATAAACAGTGGCATCACCATCACTTACTGATACCAGTAACTTCTTGTGTGTTGCCAATACCAAGTCAAGATGATAAAACTTTTCCCAGATTCTAGTACATACTGTTTAAAAGAAATTTTCAGTGTTATCAAATACTTATTATACGTTTATAAAGAAAGTGATTGAAAAGCAGAGCAGAGAATGATTTTGGAATGAGGTACACGAAGACTAATAAAAGCAAGCAAATGTAAATCACATAAAGGTAATAAAAAGAGTCAAGGGTCTGCACCAGACCGCATAAGGTCCAGGACGTAAGTCGTTTTACGAGAAAGAGAGAAGAATGGAAAAAGCTTTCGTAGGTCGAAGGAATAACAACAGTGATACTTTTGCCGGAATGGGTGTCATTTGTCCGTGTACCCTGCTTTAGCCATCGCAATTTTGCAATACAAACGCAAAAGCGATTGCCCCAATCTCCGATTGTGGGGAGAGAATGAAGAATTTGATAGAGTATTGTTGCAGTGCTGCTTCGCGGGACTACAGATATAATCTCTCGTGTTTCTGTTCACCTCTGCGTCGTCAAATTGTCCGAATTTTGTGTATCACGGCTTCCGAAAGCGACACTTGATCTTTACCACTCGTAACATGTAAATCACTGTTTGGAAACTGGTGGCTGTTTCTTGTGAATTAGTAGGGCATTTACTGCCCCAAAAAAGGACCATAAATATTGACAAGTGAAACAGGTTGGCTTTCGTAGACGTACACACGCGCAAGCAAGTGTACATATGTGCACACGCACACGTTCACACTCAAATAAATGCACATTCAAGCGCATGTACACACGCACACGCACACATGAACACATACACACATACATACATGCATACACATGCACGCACACACACACGCACGCACACACACACACACACACACACACACACACACACACACACACACACACACACACACACACACACACACACACACACACACACACACACACACACACACACACACACACACACACACACACACACACACACACACACACACACACACACACACACACACACACACACACACACACACACACACACACACACACACACACACACACACACACACACACACACATAAGAACATAAGAATGAAGGAGACTACAAAAGACTATGAGGCCTACGCTAGGCAGTTCCATGTCTGTTACCACCTGTTATCCCCATCCATAAAGCTATCTAACTGTTCCTTAGAGCAACTGATAGTTTCAGCGCTCACTACATGGTTACTAAGTCTGTTCTATTCGTTGACCACCCTATTAGTAAACCAATTCTTGCCCATTTCCTTCTTAAATCTAAATTTGTCCAGTTTAAATCCATCACTGCGAGTCCTGTCATGTTGTCTTAATATAATAACCTTGTTTGCGTCACCCATTGTTTGAGCCTATGATACACTTAAACACCCTGCACTCTGCATCTTTCCAGAGAGTGCAAGTTAAGGTGCCTAAGCCTCTCTTCGTACGGTAAATTTCTGAGCCCATGTATTATTTTGGTCACTCTTCTCTGTATTGATTCTAGTGAATTGATGTCCATTCCATAAGACGGAAACCAAAGCTATACCGCATTGTCAAGGTCTTTTCTCAGTCTTATCTTCTCCTTTTGATGGTCTGAGCAAAGCTCTCAAATCACCTTTTTCTCTTTTCTCTTCCTTTGATGATATGTCCAGTGCTTTCAATCTCCTTTAATCGATTAAGTCGATAGTATGAACAAATTAAAACTGCTTATTGAGAACGTGAAATATATTTAAGTTGGTTTGGTATATAACGAAATAATTAAACAGAAAATTTTCTTCTGATTTTCGTGAGTTTGGTCGATTATTTCAGTTTTAGCATGGTGATTTTATTCAGCTGAGGGAAACCTTCAAAGGGTTGATATTTGAAGTTAAATTTCTAATAAACAAGGCGTAAAAGCCTTTTTAAGTTTAGATGTGTGGACATCGTAATATGAAATATATTCTTACAATTTTCTTTATTATTTTTTTTCTGTTTTCAATTATATTTTACTTTATTTCACTTTAATCACTTATAGTATAATTCAATTTAGTTTAAATTAACTTGATATAACGTAATCAAATTTCAGTTTATTTGATTTTTAATTCTAATTTTTGCTAAAATAGTTTTACTCGATAGGTGCCGGGTTTTGGACAGGGAGTGGTTATATTCGATCTTATATGGTCCAATCTTGATAAAGTTGCTTTTCATAGAAAATTCAAATCCATCATTTCAATGCAAATAAAGCTTTTATACGTCCAAGCTTATAAAAGTTATTTTTTGTATCAATTTCAATGGTCCATGGTGAATAAAGTTGCGTATCAACGATGATATCAGTAAAGATGTTGAATCTTCACGCAATTCAAAGTAATCCAAAGATGATTTTCATAGCGATTTTGATAGTTAAAAAAACTCAAAATTTGAGTGAAGAAAGCTGTTTATTGACGATGTCCAAGAGGATGTGAATCGAACATCACGAAGTTTTTGCACAAGATCATAAACTGAAATTCGATCCTCGGGATTGTAAGTCATTGCTCTTGCGATAAGAACATAAGAACATAAGAATAAAGGAGACTGCAAGAGACCATAAGGCCTACACTAGGCAGCTCCGTATCCATCACCACCTGTCATCCCCATCCATAAAGTTGTCTAATCGTTACTTAAAACAACTGATAGTTTCAGCGCTTACTACATGGTTACTAAGTTTATTCCATTCATCGACCAACCTATTAGTAAACAAATTCTTGCCTATTTCCTTCTTAAATCTAAATTTGTCCAGTTTATACCCATTACTGCGAGTCCTGCCCTGTTGTTTTATTATGATGACCTTGTTTGCTTCACCCTTGTTATAACCTTTGATCCACTTGAACACTTCTATTAGATCACCCCGCACTCTACGTCTTACCAGAGAGTGTAAGTTTAGGTGCCTAAGCCTCTCTTCGTAAGGCAAATTTCCGAGTCCATGTATCATTTTGGTCATTCTTCTCTGTACTGATAAGAGAAGCCAACAGATATCCGATCGAGTAGACATCACTTCCTGAAGAAGTTCCTTGCCCCTTGAAAAGCTCGGGAGCATTATGAGGGAAAATGATGTGACCGGTTCTGTTCTTGCTGTAAACGGCCTTGCCGATGCGAACGGCGCTTCCGAAGTCGATGACAGTAGCGTTCCAAAGGTCACAGTTCCTCGTCACGACGATGTTATCTTCTTTTAGATCGTTGTGGGTCCAGCCACGAAGATGAATAAGGCGAACGCTCTCTGCGACTTGAGAAAGATGTCAACAGGTTGATATTTTGAGAGGTGTCCTCGATGAATCAGTTTGCACAGAGAGCGTCCCCCGCAGCTGATGATAAGAGTGACTGGGTTTCTTCCAACACCGAAGAGGGTTCGGGACACGAGGAACTCCTGACAATGCTGCCAGAGCCTCGGCTTCGCGAACCATGGCGGGCAGAAACCTTCTCTTCTTGTAGATTTTCGCGACCGCTCTCCTGTCCCCCGCTTCAAGAAAGTAGACCTTGGAAAAGGTTCATTTGCCGTGACGTTGGCCGTTGTTTAGAAATCGCTTCAGGACTTCGGTCTCAATCCAAGTGAGCTCAGGTGGTTTCTCCGATGTTGTGCCAAAGAAAAAGATTTCCCGATTCTTAATCAGATTCCTGTCCAGGGCCATCTTTGTCATGACTCGTTAGCTAGAGCTTAGATTAGGTCCAAAATGCGAGCACGAATATTAAGGCGAGTTTGTGTATACAATACACGATATGACATTAAAAACCATGTAATGCAAATATTATTCATTTATCACACACACACACACACACACACACACACACACACACACACACACACACACACACACACACACACACACACACACACACACACACACACACACACACACACACACACACACACACACATATATACACACTCACAAATGCACGCATACTGTACATGCACAAACATACACGTACACACGCACACACACACGTGCACACACACACACACATGACTCGGTGGCGCGGTTGGTAGAGTTCCCGACTGTCGCTACGGCGGTTCGGGTTCGAATCCTGCCCAGGGCTGAAATAATTTCAGTATCGCTGCGCTTCGAGTCGTTACTCCAACTCTCGTGGGCTGGGAGTTGTGTGTGTGTGCGTGTAAGGTCACAGCATTACCCATAGATCGATCGCACGAGCTCTGAGAGAAATAGCTGTCGATCACGAGTCCAACACGTGATCCAAACACCATAGTGAATACACACGCACACACGCAGGTAAGCACACAGGAACACGCACACATCCACGCACAAACACACGCTCACGCGCACACATGCTCACACACGCACACGCATACACATTCGCAATTGTGCAGCGGTACCGTGTTCGTCTGCTAATCGGTCTTGAGTTTGTGTCCGCTTAAGGCCCCTATACACTGTCAATCATGATTGCACAGTCATCGAGATTGTGCAAGCAGTGTTTGGGCCACACACTATCAGTAAGATTGAGTAATCATTACTAACCTCTTGGAGTTTGTGGAGTTGGATGAACTCCCTCCAAAATTCCTGAGTGTTCTGTGTGCTCGCCATGGTTACAAAGGAAAGACTGAGCTGTTGGCGCAATCATCGCCACTAACTATCACTCATGATGGTGTAACTACTATGCTTGATCTTACAAAATCAAACCGTGTTAGAAATTCCTCAATCATCTGCGCAAACACACAATCACACCCACTCACACAGGATATGCTTGTGCAATCATTGATATTGTGCAATCATGACTGACAGTGTGTAGGGGCCTTTAGGGCTGATAACTATGACGGCACTGCAAGCTGGTCCGCTAGTCAAGAAGCTGGGCGTGTGTATGTGGACGGTCACTGCATTACCCATGGATTTATCCATATGTGACCTCAGTTCTCGTACAGAGGGTAACAACTGTCAATCACGATTCCAACACGTCATCTAAGACCATGATGAAAGACACAAAGACCTCGATGTTCTCGTCTCATGGATGGCCAGACTGAATCCTGTCAGTTGTTGACTTACTAGGTTGGCGAACCCAGATTGCTCGTGCTTCTGGAATTTTAACGAATGGACGAGAGCCTTGTCTGGCACATTCACAGTTGTTGCATGTCTTCCGGTCCCTTTACCTTCCTCTGGATAGAGATTATCAACCCATTTTTTTTCCAATTAGAGGAAATAGATAATGGTATGGTTCGAATCCATGAGCAAGAAGTCTGGTATTCAAGTTCCGGGACCCAATGCTGGTTTGATGCGGTAGTTCCCGACAGCCCTGGCCAAGTAGGGCGCCGACCCAATGTCGGCAAAAAATAAATAAATAAATAAATAAAAATAAAGAAATAAACAAATAGATAAATAAATAAATAAAATAAATAAATAAATAAATATAATAAAAATGAAAATAAAAACAAGATAAAATAAAATAAAATAAAAATAAATAAATAAATAAATAGATAGATAAACAAATAAAGAAAACAAAATAAATAGATAAATAATAATAATAATAATGATAATAATAATAATAATAAAAGGGAGCAGCGACAAGGCGAATGACGGCTTCCCCTAACAAGGGTTTCTCATTTTCTGCCGCGCGGGAGAGGGATGGTGGGAGGGAATAATGCAGGATTGTCAAACGAGAGAGAGAGCATCGCATGCAACCCACGGATTATAGTTTCACTTCCGGATTTCAGCACAAAATAGGAATCACAAGAAAGACGTTTGCATTTTGTTATTTGTCAAAAACGTTAACAATAACTAAAGTATGAACTAGTAAGTGTAAAACAAGAAGATTGAGAATGGGGTGTGTGTGTATAACGTCGCAGAATTCCGCTATCGTTCGTTCTATATACGAGCTCTGAGCTCTCATCAAGATACCAAATAGTTGTTGATCACGACTCCAACATACGTACCATACTTAGGATTGCAAACGTGTATATGAGTTTGCGCTTGCACAAACAAACACGTACCCCCCCCCCCCAACACACACACAATTTTCGAAAAGCTGGAACCAGCTCTCAGGGACTTAAGGATTGCATACGAAGTAGTCCTCTACAATGCCCCAAAGATTTCCATCCTCCACTTGGGACTCGAGGCGTGGACAGCATGCAAGGAACACTCCAAGATTTTTTTTTTCTTAATATATTTTTTCTTTTGCTATTTTTGCCAAGGGTGCCCTCGAAAGATTAGAAGAAAAAAAATCTTGGCGAAATGGACAGAAAGTTTTTAGCTCATGGAGACTGAAAGGACATCTCTAAAGATTTTATCCTGACTGACGCAAGACAATTTTATTCAGTTGAAAGGTACTTCCACGTCTTAAGAGGCTTAGAATTAACCTTGGTTAAGCTGTTAAGCCCAAACATATATGTTTTAATGCTATTCTGGTTGACCTAAATAATTCTATTTATCTGGAAGGAACACCATTGTCTTAACAAGGGAAACAGCCCTAAGTAATTCAGTAATGGATTGCGCAGACGATTCTGATCAGCTGAAAAACAGATATTGGACAGATGAGGAAGTCCAGGGCTGAATATTTCGTTCAATACCAAGAATACACAGACCGTACACATGTACGCAGACGATTTTGATCAGCTGAAAAACAGATGTTGGACAGATGAGGAAGTTCAGGGCTTAATACTTAGTTCAATACCAAGAAATGTACATAGACCGTACACATGTATAACCTTCACTGAATAAAAACCAGTTTGTGTTCGTAGACGAATTATGGTTATGAGTTCAAAGTGATGGGGTAGCGAAAGACATATCTAATCATTGATACAAGGCAACCACTTTGTTTATTATAATTCTACTTATTATTTATCGTTTTATCCATTAGTTTCTATTATTTTGTTTATGAATTATATTCTTATCTATTAAGTGCAATCCTATTTACTAATTATCATTTTATTGATAAATTATCGTTTACTTATTATAATTTTATCTATCATAACTTTATTCACTTATTCATTCATTGGTCTATCTTTGTTTTCTACTTATCAGTTTATTATCTATTCATTCATTATTCATATATTCATTTATCATCTGTTTATTCATTTTTTAGTTACTTACTTTTTCTTTATATATTTGTTTATTCTTTAACAGGAAGTCCTTATTAAGTGCTGGTTCTTTCTGTGTGTATGTGCGTGCATGCGGGCTGTGTGCGTGTATAGTATTGCGTGCGCTAGTTTCTGTTTGTGGAAGCGTGCGGCTGCATGCGTATGAGTGTGCACATGCAATTATATAAACATGCGCGCATGTGAGTATTTTGCATATACGGACATTTAAGCCCATGCTTGTGAACTGGGTGGTTAGGATCATGAGGAGGATCAATGATCCGTTTAATGAAACATTCTCTCAGATGACACTTTACAATTTGTCGACGTTTACGGAACAAAGAGCATTTGATTAACCATATTGATTTGTACCGTGACGCGAGTTGCCTCTGGCCATAGCATTGGCATCGAGACTTATGGCATTCCACGTGACAAAGCGTGAAATTAACTCGGCCATTAGGGTAATTAGCTGCGGACCGTGAAGCTGTGACCTCTCGAAAGGTGATATTCCGAATACATGACCAATGGCCAGGCAATGGCGGGCTTTTGGCGATATCCAAACCCGTCTCATATCTCAAATATACAAATAAAACTTTCGTTATTCCTGCACCAACATAACTTGGTTTACAAAAAAAAAAGTACATTATAATGGGACTGGTGTATATAGATTGATGATTGATGAATCGGTTGAATGTTGCAAACTCCTCGACCTCCGACGCAAGTACCGACGCTTTAACCTGCTCGACCAGTGATTATATAGAATCGTATCAAATACTCAACAGCGAAATATATAGTGTCCTACAAGACAGTATATAGTCACAGAAGGAGTATATCTTTTGAAACCTCTATATACAGGGTGGGGCAGAACCGATTGAGCAGTTTAGAGGAGTCAGTACTCGGGGGGAGGGGAGGGGAGGAGGGTGCGGGTGGTTTTGTTCCGCTGCTCAGACATCCCTATTTCAGTAGCCGACATGGTGTGGACGGGAGCACATCGTGGCTTTGCTGTGCGCGCATATTTTGAGAACAATCAATCTGTGATTGCAACGCAAAGAGCTTTTCGGCGACGGTTTAATATTCCACGCAACAATGCTGTTCCTCAGGCGAACACAATTCGGTCCTAGGTTAGGCAGTTGGAGGCAACTGGTAGCACACTAAGAAGAGATACACATGGCCGACGCAGGTCCATCAAAACACCAGGAAATGTCGAGAGGGTGAGAGCAGCAATCATCCAGTCAACAAGACGTTCTGCACGAAGGCATGCCGTTGCTTTGGGAATTGAACCAAACAGACTTTGCCAACCGCCAAAATCTGCGTGAGAACATGCT
>NC_134786.1:14572322-14574822 GCF_046742065.1 Oratosquilla oratoria | reverse complement strand
CTTAGGCTGGCCCAAGGTCTAGCCTAGCCTAGTAAACAAACGAAAGACTCAAAAAGAATTACCTGTGCAGATATCGGTTGTAATTACCTAGGCTATTTTGTTTTACCTTACCTTCATAACATGCAAACACTGTGCACTGTAAATCAGATTTATTTGTTTTGTTTTGTTTTGTTTTTGTTTTTATGAAAACCAAAACATGACGAAGGCTATCGAATGGTTATCACTTCATTAATATTTCATTTATGCAAATAATGATCTATTTATGCATTAAGCATTAAATTCTTACATTTACTGTATTCATTCATGCATTAAAGAACAAAGAAATACTTCTGTGAATAGCAAAATTAAAAATACACATTTCAAATTCGTACGTTTTTTGCTATGTACCATACATTAAAGAATAATCAAAAACAATTAAAAAAATTAAAGAACAATTCAAAAACAATTGTTATACAAAACAATTACTCATCAGAGGAGTGAAGTCCACTCACAAATGGTTGAGAAGAGTGGAGATTGAAAGCTGGTTGATGTTTGAGAAGAGTCTGACTCAACTGTCTTGAAAAAATAATTAATTCTTAATTGCTTTCCTTGTCTGTGTTGCCTCCGAATGACCATATCCCTCAAAGATCTTAAATGCAGGTAATACCGGTTGCTTTCCTGGTCTGCAGTTAAATCAATGTAAGCTAGGATAGTGTCAAGGGCTCCTCGAACCACTGAAAGCTTGGGAACTCGAACATCCGAATCATTTCCTTCATCATCTTCCTCTTGCCTCTTCACAAACACTTTCCACGGTAGATCCAGCTTCTAATTTACGAATAAATTCAAGTTTCTTGGTCACTGATAGAGTCACAGGCTTTCGAGCATTCTGCAAGAAAATATTTAAGAAAAATGGAGATGAGCACTTCAACAACTTGACATGGCCACAGCAAGCTTTGGAATACCGCCAAAATTTAAAATCACCGCGCGCCATCTATTGAGTAAAAAACAAAATATCGGCGTAAAAAAAAAAATGGCCGCTTTTAAGCCGATATCCGAGTTATCAGGGTCCGAGTTAGCAATGGCGTACTATATATATATATATATATATATATATATATATATATATATATATATATATATATAATATATATATATATATATGTGTGTGTGTGTGTGTGTGTGTGCGTGTGTGTGTGTGTGTGCGTGTGTGTGTTTGTGTGCATATATATATATGTATATATATGTATGTATATATATATATATATATACATACATACATACATATGTATATATATGAAACCTATGAAAAGTCTAGGGTAAACTTACTAAGGTAAATATAACAAAAGAAAAAAATTAAAAGGTGTATAGAGAAACTCAAAATTAATGAAACATCAGGGCCTGACGGTTGGCATCCAAGAATCTTAAAGGATATGAAAAATGAGATTGTTGTTCCATTAGAAACTATTTTCAAGAAATCCTTCATATCCGGAGATGTCCCAAGAGAATGGAAGCTAGGTAACGTTACTCCCATATTCAAAAAAGGTGACAAAAAGAAACCAAATAACAACTGGCCTATAAGCATGACTTCAATCGTAGGAAAATGATAGAAAGTATAATCAGTGGTGCTATCGAACATCATTTAGAAAGTAATTGTTTGATACATGATAGCCAACATGGATTCCGACGGAAACGTTCTTGCGTGACTTACTCGAATTCTACAACACAATCATCTCAAATAATGACAAAAGAAACAATATAGATTTAAAATTGGTATGTTATAACACATATGTAAAAGTTCACTATTAACCCACTATCGGAGAAAAAATGACGGAAGTACAGGGAAACTGTATACAGATAGTAGTCGAAATATACAGTTTCCCTGTACTTCCTTCATTTTTTCTCCGATAGTGGGTTAATAGTGAACAATATAGATTTAATATATCTAGACTTTCCAAACGCTTTTAATACCGTCCCCAACGAAAGGCTACTTATTGAATTAGCTTTACACGGAGTAAGTGGTAGCCAATTAAGATGGACTAGAAATTGGTTGAATGATCGAAAACAGAGAGTTGTTTTAAATGGAAAAACTTCTAGATGAAAAAATGTTACAAGTGGAGTTCCTCAGGGTTCCGTTCTTAGGCCATTTCTATTCATAGTAGATATAAATGATATAGACCACGGACTAAAATCTATTGTCTCCAGATTTGCTGATGATACAAAACTGTGCGGAAGGGCAAATGATCACTTGAATCAATTAGATATTCAAGAGAATTTAGATAAATTACAGCAATGGTCTATAAATTGGTTAATGAAATTTAACACAAGTACATGCAAAGTTAAGCACATAGGTAAAAATAACAATAAGTACGATTGCAAGTTATTTAGAAATTCGTTAACGAAAGTGGATAGTGAAAAGGATCTCGGCGTAATTATCAGTAACGATCTCAAATCACCTAAGCAGTGTGTTTCAGCCTCTGAAAAAGCAAACACGATTCTAGGACTGACTGCGCCATCTTTTGAC
>NC_134786.1:14552322-14567322 GCF_046742065.1 Oratosquilla oratoria | reverse complement strand
CTTGACAGCTCCTAGAAGCTTTCCTCCTATCCCGTATATCCGCAAAACTTCCCACAGTCCCTTTCTGTCTACCCTGTCGTAAGCCTTTTCCAGGTCCATAAAAGCCCAAAAAACATCCTTCCCCTTTCCTATAGCTTTCTCACATATCTGTCTTACCACAAAAATCTGATCTACACAACCTCTTCCCGTGCTAAATCCACACTGTTCCTCACCAATTACTCCCTCTGTTCGTCTCCTAATCCTCTCAATCAAGATCCTCCCATAAGCCTTCCCAACTACAGTAAACAAGCTAATCCCTCTGAAACTACTACATTCACACTTGTCCCCTTTTCCCTTGTAAAGTGGAACTATACATGCACTCCTCCAGTCCTCCGGCACTCTACCCTCTCTCCTCTTGTAAGTACAATTTTTAGATCCCACACAAAGTACAAAGTTGAGCTTATTGATAAGTTGAATAGTCTTGACATTACTTTTGACTTTAAATTCGTTAGTTATGATGTTGCGTCTCTTTTCACCCGGGTTCCATTAAATGATTTATTGTTATACCTGGAAGTAGAATTGTTGAAACATGACTTGCACCTCCCTGTTAACACCATTATTAATTTGGTCAAGTTATGTGTAGTAGATTCAAAGTTTTTTTTTAATGGTGATTTTTATGTTCAAAAATTTGGTATAGCTATGGGTAACCCGTTATCTCCAGCATCAAGCAACTTGTACATGGAATTTTTTTAAAGGTAGTTATTACCTAGTATACTTCCCCATAACGTCATATGGCAAAGATATGTTGATGACATTTTCTGCATTTGGCTTGTTAACTTCAGTGTAGACTCCTTTCTTGTTAAATTGAATAATTTAGTTCCTTCTATCAAATTGACTACTGAGATAGAACAAGATGATAGGTTATCCTTTTTGGATATTTTGATACACAGAAGTGGAAGATGTTTCAAGTACGATGTATTCAGGAAAAGCACAAATGTCCTGTCATATGTCCACTTTTACTCAGCTCATCATGAAAAAAACTAAAATTTCGGTCTTTTCTTCTATGTTTCTTAGGGCTTACAGAATTTGTAGCCCTGATTTCTTGGATGATGAGCTGAGGAAAATTTGTGACATTGGATCGGGCTTCAGATATCCAAAACATTTAATTTATAAGGCTCATAAAATGGCTAAGAGGTCCTACTTTGACATCACTCGGGAAAGAAATAACTTTTGTAACAAAATTCTTTATTGTTCATCCTTTGCACGAAAACTTTATAAGTCTTACTAAGATTCTTAGACAGTTTGACATCAATGTGGTATTTAAGAATACAAGGTTTATTAAAAAAATTCTTATTAAAAATTCCCCAGGTGATGGGGTAGGCTATGTTTATAGCATTCCTTGTCATAAATGTGATAAATACTACATTGGTCAAACTGGAAAAGAGTTGTTAGGTACTAGAATTAATCAGCACATGTATAGTGTGAGATCGGGTCAATTGTCCAGTGGGATTTTTGTACACGTAAGAGACCACAACCATCCCATTGATTGGAATAATTCTAAAGAAATTGTCTCTTGCAGTTCTTTGCTAAATAGAAACATTAATGAATCTAGCTTGATTAAACATTCTTTTAATAACATTATGAACGTAAGTTTAGGTTTATATAAACTTGATAATTTTATTGTAAAGAAAATTGTTGATTTTGTAGCAGCTTACGGTGTGTCCTCGCCTTGATTCGCTCTGTTGAAAAATTGTCTTGTGTGACCTCACATATTATTCCTGTCTTGTCTACTACTTTTCTGTATATACGCTCCTACCCTTTGTCGTTCTGTTTTCCTTAAAAATGTCTGAATAGAAGATAACGTTCGGATCATAGTGTCTTATTTCCCGAGTGGTTTTCTGCTAGATATATATATGTATATATATATATATATATATATAAATATATATATATATATATATATATATGTATATATACATATGTATATATATATGTATATATACATATATATATATGTACATATATATATATGTGTGTGTGTGTATGTGTGTGTATGTGTGTGTGTGTGTGTGTGTGTGTGTGTGTGTGTGTGTGTGTGTGTGTGTGTGTGTGTGTGTGTGTGTGTGTGTGTGTGTGTGTGTGTGTGTGTGTGTGTGTGTGTGTGTGTGTGTGTGTGTGTGTGTGTGTGTGTGTGTTTCAGTGAGAATGCATGTATATTTGCATTCATGAATGCACGTGTGCATGTATACATACATATATATATGAATGCATGCATGAGTATATGCATATAGCACTATCGGCATTTACAAAAGTAACTCTCCATTTGATAGGATTCGTTGATAAAGGATTTTCTGATTTCTGCATGACGAATATTATTTTCTTAATTTTCTTAATGCATCAACCATTGCATGATATCCTTTTCAAATCATCCCTCCCCTCTTTTGGAATAGTCTTTGTCTCAAGATATCAAACGAGTTCTATGCAAAATACTCTACTCTCTTCTGTTGCGCCCTTCTTCTCAGTTCTGAATGTGATTATTTTTCTACTTCCTAAGTTCTTATGAAACAAACTCCCTCTTTCCCCCATTTCCATTGTCCCCATTTTGGTCATACATCTCCCGTCTGTCAATTACGTGTTCTTTTAATTTCCCGTACAATTCTCTTTGTTATTCTTCTTCATTTATACGAACTTCGACGACTTCTTCTCCAGCCGGAATTTCCGCCAGATTCGGAACGACTTTCTTCTTTTCTCTCCTAATTAGCGCTTTTTCTAACAGCCATGAATAATTTCAATTTTCTATACAAAGCGACATTTAAGTTCTTCCTATCACTGCTAATGCATTTTAATTCCATTTCGTTATTATTCATTGTGATTTATTTACAACCAGACCGCAAAGCGCTCCCTTAATCTCTAAGGACGTTTATATGAACGAAGCTCTAGGATTCTTACAATGTCAAAATACTTGGGACTAGATAGTTGGTTGACAATACGCCAATATAAGGCTATTGATTAGACAGATGTTTTGTAATGTCATTCAAATATTATTGATTAGACAGTACTTTGTTATTTCATGGAATGCCAATATAATACTATAGATCAGATGTAATTACAATATAAACATACATATAATAAGTTACTATCTATAAGCAGACCTGGCCCGACTTATACTATACTAAGGTAAAGCTAAACCAAACTAAGGTAACCAAAGCTAAATTAAGGTAAGCTAAGCCAACTTAAGGTAACCTAGGCTAAGCTAACTCGATCTAGCCTAAGGTAAGCTAAGGTAAGCTAAGCCAAACTAAGTTAACCCAACCTAAACCAACTTAACCCAACACAATTCAACCCAATCCAATCCAACCCAACCCAACCAAACCAAACCCGACCCAACTCAACCCAACTCGACCGAACTCAACCGAACCCGACGCAACGCAACCCAACCCAACCCAACCCAACCCAACCCAACCCAACCCAACCCAACCCAACCCAACCCAACCCAACCCAACCCAACCCAACCCAACCCAACCCAACCCAACCCAACCCAACCCAACCCAACCCAACCCAACCCAACCCAACCCAACCCAACCCAACCCGACCCGACCCGACCCGACCCGACCCGACCCAACCCAACCCAACCCGACCCGACCCGACCCGACCCAACCCAACCCAACCCAACCTAACCCAACCCAACCCAACCCAACCCAACCCAACCCGACCCGACCCAACCCGACCCAACCCAACCCAACCCAACCCAACCCAACCCAACCCAACCCAACCCAACCCAACCCAACCCAACCCAACCCAACCCAACCCAACCCAACCCAACCTAAACTAGACCTAACTTAACCTGGCCTAGCCTAGCCTAGCCTAACCTAATATTTTCCTTTCTATCCCTTTAAATTTTTTCTCGTCTAAACCTTTGTATGTGATAATTAGCCTCCCTTCAGCATCCGATTCACTGTGCAACCTTCATATAGAAGTTATGCTGCGTGGTGTTCCCTTTGCTGTGCTTTATCCATGAGGTTCTCTTCGTTAGCTAACGCGGCCTTTCCAGCAACTGAGTACGGACAGATCCACTGTACCAATGGTTCATTATCTCTATTCAGGATTACGAGGCGGCTTTTTTTTTTTTTTCTTTTTTTTTTTTTTTAATCGTCTTCATTTTCTGTAATCGACTGCCTCGTCCTTTACATTTACTCACTCGCATTCTTTTTTTGCTTTTTGTTTTTTTCTTTGATTTTGACCGTTGCTTTACAGTTTATCTTGATGATTTTCCTTTCCTTCGTAGTTCCTACTCTCTCAGGTTCCCCAAGGTTTTCTTATTTCTTCTTATTTTTTACTTCCCAGATTTACATTTCGTTTCTTGTCATTTTGATTTAGATGTATATTCTATATACTCGTGCGATGGTGGCATAATCATAAGCGTGCTGATCTCACATTCGCTTTGTTGTGAGTTCGAATCCCGCACTTTTCTCCGAATCCTAGGAGTGAGTGTCACTTGCCCTAACAGTCCCATAGGACAAAGTTGACGGCTTCGGCCGCAGCTACGCGCTACTGGCGTAGGCTCCTCGCCTTATTCTTTTTACTCTCCCTAAGAGTCTCTTATCAATTCATTTAATTGTTTACAAGGCCAGAGTTAAAGATGCTGTCTCTAGTAGAAAAAGATTCACAACAGGACAGTTGTGGAAATTGTAATGGTAAATTAAACCAAATCGCAGGTCACACCAGGCTTAACGACCCCCTTATGGGTCGATAGCTTTAAGATAAAAAAAAAATAAAATAAAATAACATGCATATTTAGTCACTACATTAGTCACTATATTAAGCAAACAATTCGAAAACTAATTTTGCACCCTGACTCCATTCTCGGCCAAAGAGATCCAAAAAGCGATTGCATCAAGGTTGGCTACGATATTGCACAGGTACCGACTAACGACAATCATAGATGCCACATGACGACTAGTCAGTGTAAAGATTAACGAAAGTACACCCGAAACAGTACGAGAACACTAATTCATGGACGGGGGGGGGGGACATTTAGCCTTCTCCCAGCCCATCTATCCAACTACCATGTCTTCTGCAGACTCTTCCCCTTCTCCGTAGCTCAGCCACAACCTTGTTTCACAAAGTGTTTTTCCTTGTCGTGCAGCGTGTGTACCTGCCCATGTCTTTTCCCTTCCTAGTACTATACCACAACGCCTTTTACAGGGATGGTCGTACCTTATAGCTCTCTCGTTCTCCTTCTTCCTATTTCCTATCTCTTCTTCCCCTTCTCCTTCTCTTTCCCCTATTCTGCCTATTCCCCTTCTCCCTTCCCATCCTCTTCTAATCCCCACTTCCCCTTCTCTTCCTATCCCCCCTTCCCCTTCTATACCTATTCCCTCTTTCCTCCTCTTCCTATTCCCCCTTCTCCTCATCTTCCTATTCCTCCTTCCCCTCTTCTTCTTATTCTCCCTTCACCCTTTCCCCTATCTTCCTATTCCAATTTCTCCCTTCCCCTCCTCTTCCTATTACTTCCTCCCCTCCTCTTCTTATTTTCCATTCTCCCTTTCCCTCCTCTTCCTACCCCCCTTTCTTCCTTTCCCTGCTCTTCCTATTCCACCTTCTTTCCCCCTCTTCCTCCTTTCCCTCTTCACCTCATCTTCCTATTCTCTTTTCCCCATCCCATCCTCCTTCCTTTCCTCCACATCCCCCTCCACTCCCTTCACATCCTCCTCCCCTTCCTTCCCATCCTCCTCCTCCTTTTCCCCCCGCCTCCTCTCCCTCCTGAATTCTATTTTCGCTCACAGAATCCTTCCCAACCCATTTGCCGAGATATCACTTGCAGTGAATCTATGTCTATCAGAATGAGATGTCATATCCAGACTTTCCCTTTCCATACAGAAATATAGCTAATATATTGCTTCCACCTCCCATCTTACGGCTCCGGTGGCCACAACTCCTTTCCAGGAGTCATACACCGGGTTTCCAAAGACACTAGCTCCACACAGCTTCCTGACTGTTCCCAGACTTGACGTCCAATCTCGTATCATTTTCCTCTGCCCTGCACCAACCACACCGAGCCGAGGGTGCACACATCGAGACCTCCCCCCCCCCAACCCCCCCAAAAAAAAAAAAAAAAAAAAAAAAAAAAGGTCATCGGTGTCCGGCGGAAGACGCGTTTCGCTTCTGGTGCAGAATCCTCATTTCCGCGGGGGATTCTGCATCCCTACGGTGTCCATCTTCCTCTGGTTCCTTTCTTTCCAGTCTTCCGTTTCCTTGCCTCCTTTCTCGAGGTCTTTCTTTTTTTTTAGGTCCTTTGTTCTCTCATCACCCCTGAGGTTGCTTCTTGGATCTCTTGTCTTTTTGTCCTTCGCGAGATTCTTCTCCCAAAGATTCTTCTTCTTAGAATCCTTCTTCTTGAAGTTCTTTCCAAAGGGTTTCAATCCCAGTATGGCCGGGCCGTTTGTTTGTATTTCTTTGCTTTGTAATCGCTCTCATCGTGTTCCCTTTCCTTCAAGTCCCTTTTTCCCTGATGATTTAGACCCCTGTGGGGGACCTCCGCAGACCCTTGAGAGCTTACTTTCCGTGGCCTAGCACCCAGCCAACTCTTTACGAAATTTTGACTCGACTGCAATATGTCTTCTTCCGTGTCACCATGCTCTCATTCACTGCCATCCACTCTTAACGTTTATTTTCTCTTCCTTTCTCCCATCATATATTTTTTTTCTCTTTCTTCTCCAAACTCACCTTGGAGACCTGCTGGCATAGCTCGTTTGCTTTAATCTGGCTAAGACTTATGTAATTCTAACTGCTTGCTATTTTTGCTTTACGACGAATTAGATTTGTGCAATTTCTTATTTTCTTCTCACGTTACCCCTACGATTAATATGGTTTTTAACTGATAGATCTCCATTTGTAAAAGATCACACTGTAATCATCCTCCATGTTACCCATATTGTAATTGCAAGTATAACCCCACCATTCCGGATAGAAACGTCAGATATCGGTGACAATATACAATACAACCTCTCTTTCTCCCTCTCCCCTTTCTCCTCTATTTCTGTTCTTGATTCCACTTCCATCTATTCTTTCCCTTCCCCTTTTCCTTCCCTTCTCTTATTTCGTTCCCTCCCTTCCAATGCATAAACCATTACCCTATTACCAGCATCCCGTTGTTCCTTCTTTCCTACCTTTCAGCCTTTTCCTCTCTCACTATAATTCTACTTCTCCTCACCAAATCTTCTCCCTTGTTGTCTTCTACCTTCCATTTCTCCCTTCTATCGTTCTCTTTTATATCTTTATTTTCTTGCCCTTCCTCTGGTCCTTTTATTTACTTTTTCTCTACATTTTCTTTTGTTACTTTTAATCTTGTTTGATCTTCTTTCACTTTTGTCTTAACTATTGTGTCCTCCCGACCCCTAAATTTTTCTTTCTTTTGTTTTCCTCATTATATTTTTCTTTATCGTCCCTTCTCTTATATACACGATTTTCCTACTCCCCTCCCCTTACCTTCTCTCGCAGTCTTCCTATTTCCTCATGCAATACCTTCTTTCATTTTTGTTGGCTCCTCTCTTCGCACTATTTTAGTCCCTCACCTCCGTGCAATTCTCAATTTTTCTTCTAGCTTTGTCAGCCCTCCTGTCTGTACTTTCATTCTATCTCCACTCATTTTCCCCTTTACTCCATTCGAAAGATTCCTCCATTTTATGCCTCTCCCTGGTCTGTGAATTTCTCTTTTCTTTTACCTTTTGTCATTCCCCCTTTCAGTGCTTTCTTCTTCATGGCCATACTTTTTTTTACCACAAACGTTCTTTCTCCTGTCTTTTATTCTATCTTTGGCAGTGATTCTTAAACAAGTGAGGAACAACATTCGAAGGACTTGGTGAAAGACATCACTACCTCCCCAGAAAAAAAAAAAAAAAAAAAAATCCCAAGTAAGAAATCTTGAAGATTTTTATTCACCTATCTAATTCTCACTAAAAACCATATTTCTTTAAAAACCTTAATCATTTTCAGAAAGTAAATGCTTACTGAATTAATGTGTGGTTGTTTTCTTCTGAAAAGAAAACATCATTTCATCTTGCTAGTAGTCATAATATAATAACAATAGTGTAATATGTCGCTTGACAAAATTTTTCTTCATTATCATATATATTTAGCAACCTTCGTCCAACCAGAATACCTATATGCATTGCTTTCACATTTCTGAATAAAAATATGTCAGGTATCTTGCTTTTGCAGATCATATTTGTCAAGCTCACGGGTCCCTTAAATCTCTACTCTGTACTTTTGGTTCCTTCCTTTAATCTTTTCCTCTCTAAATTCTGACTTTCGTAATCTTCCCAAATATCTTTTCTTCCCGCTCTTCCTTTCTCTTTTCTTGTATTTCCTCTCTTCCTTCTTTTCCTCCTGGTCAGCTAAACCCGTTTCCCATCCGTCCCATCAGTCCTTTCTATTTACAATTTCTTCCTGTCAGTTTCACTTCTAAATGCAAAGAAAAAAAAAATGCATCCAAATGAATTTTTATATCTTTTGCCCCTTCCCTCTCTCATACTTTTCTCCTCTTCCTCCTCCTCCTCTTCCTCCCCCTCCTCTTCCTCCAACTCCTCACGCCCCTCCTCTTCCCCTCATGCTCGTCGTTTTCTTCCTCTCGGAGCATTCTTCTTCCTCATCGCCTTCTTCCTATATATCCTCCTGCTCTTGCTCCTCCTCCCTTTCCTCTTCCTCCTCCTCTTCATCCTCTTCTTCTTCCTCGAACTGTTTCTCTTCTCCTTTCTCCTGTTTTTCCTGCTTTTACTAAATCTATCCATCGTGGTCCTCCTTCATTTCTATTTCCCCTTTCCCTTTCACTTTCCTCTTCTTTTTTCTTTATTTGCCATTCATTTTCTTCTCTTCATTCCCCTTTATCTCATTCTGTTCTATCCGCCTCCTTCTGTAATACCCACTATTGGACTTACCGTCAATACCCCCAAGTTCAACATGAGAGGATCTTGTGCAAGACAATGGTCTAATGAGAGCATATATTCTAAGACGACGAGAGCTTTGTGCAACAGAAGCCCAAATCAAGTGTAATGCTTCATGCACAGCGGCAAATTAGGAGTGGTAGTTCGGCTGTGTCCTCCAAACGCCTCTATTGAAGTGGGGTTTTTTAAGCAGCACACTTCGAGTGTTGCGCATCTTCGACAAGGTTACATAATCCATAGATGTTGTTTTTGGTCAAGGATGACCTTTCATATTCACCTAGAGAAGGTCTTCTTACTTGAATAAGGAACAATCTTCAATACATGAGGATACTACCTAGTTTTTTACCTTCGCAAGTGAGTTTATTTTTGGATAAAGTTAAAAAAATTCATGATACAAAATATCAAATGTCTGATAACTGAAGAGATGTAAAAAGATCTACCATAATAGAAAATCATCGGGTGAATACATGTTTGTTTGATAATAACATCGTGAAGAGTTGCTACGTCTCGCTGGGTTTATGAAGCCGGTCTTCCCAAGAGAATAGATAACGAGCCATGTCCGGGGCTAAATCCTCCATAGTTTAGTACATTAATTACGCTTGTTATTGCGCAGACTGGGACGAGACTTACGGAAGATGCTGCAAACTTTAAAGCTTTTAATGATCATAAACTACATTATTTTTTGCCCAGACGCCTACAAAACTTCTCTTCCTTCGACTAAAGCTGTTATGAATATCAAATAAGAAAAATAAAGAAGCTAAACCTGGCGCATTTTAGCTACTATCACTACGATTGTTAGCTAGATAATACCAACTCCAACAGCTTTACTTCTAAATCTCTTCTCTTTCTCAGTGGCAATGGCTTCACTACTTCGGTCCCAGAAAGAAACCGATTTCTAATGCTCAAACTTTGGCTCAAACTCAAACGGAAGGATGAGCAGGTCACTGAGCTATCATCATGTCCACTGGGATCTCTCTCTCCCCTTTTCTCCTCCTCCTCTCTTTTTCCTCCTTCCTTCTCTCAACTTTCAGTATTTTTTCTATGAATTCAAAAAAATTCAATGCGACTTCCGGGATTGGCGCCAGAGAAGTGGAAATTATACTATGGGGGATTAAAGGGGGAATGTTCGTCATTTGATGGTCGGATATTTACACAAAGAATACACAGTCGACAGGAAAGATTTGGTACTCTTCAGTTAGATAGAGTTTAACGTAAACAGGAAGTCAAACTAATCCAAGTTTGAAAACAGTGTTGATGAATGTATGGAAACAATATAATAATAAAAAATGTTGAAGTCCATGGTAAGATAGAACCTGAGAAATGTATGTGTACATTAGTGTTATCAGTTGATAATACTGAATGATTCCATGTGATACGTATCATCTCATTCAGTAACGATGATTTATCACGAAGATGAATAGATTAACCTGGTGTCGTTTATAATATAAGCAAAAGTGCTATTCAGTACGGGAAGGTATAAGTGAGATAGGTTATAAATCCTTAGCCAGTGATGGGTTGTTAAGGAGATGAACGAAATAGTCTTGCGCCAACCAGACTAAAAGGAAGAGTGACACCGTATACAGGAGGAGGTTTTCATGAAAGTGACAGTTGCCGACAAGACTGACGAGTTAAACACCATATGAGGACGGAGCCTTTATTTGTACGACGTTTCGCTTATTACAGCTTTTTCAAGTACAAGTTGAGATACATATGCTTGAGATTAAATAAGGGGAAAGGAGGGAACAGGGAGAGAAAAGGAAGAATGGGGGGAAGGAAGAGGAGGAGGAGGGGGAGGAGAGGAGGAGGAGAAGGAGGGGATGAACACTGGGATGCATTCTCAACCTTTCCCAGTGTTCATTCCCCCGGCTCCTCCTCCTCCTCCTCTTCCTTCACCCCCTTATTCTTTTCTCTCTCCGTTCCATACTTTCCCCTTCTTTAATCTCTTGCATATTTATCTCATTTTTTACTTGATAAAGCTGTAATAAGCTAAACTTCGTACAAATTTAGGCTCCGTCTTTTTATGGTGTTTAACTCGACAGAAAGAGGTCGTCGAAGTACAATCCTCGCTTCCAATCGAATGTCACATGCACGAATACATATGCTTAGCAGAAACCAGAAATAAGGAGAGATTTCCCAACATCTACGATTCCTTTGCCTAGTTTCTCGCATCCACACATGACTTTTAACCTTTTCCTAACCTTCCTCACATATGCGACTCATTTTGCCTTTCACGCATTAAATACCTTTTGTACCTATCTTACCCCCTTATGTGTTACTGGGCATTATTTCTTTTATTCTGGCTTCTGCCAAGCATTTGTATTCAAGTTTGATTCCATACATTCACCAAAACTGTTTCCAAGCTTGAATTAATTTGTCTTCATGCCCGCGTTAAACCCTATCCAACTGAAGAAAGCAGATCAGACAAAACGGTTTTTATGAGACCAGAAGTCAACTGGAAAGGAAAATGGAATTAGTCACAAATCAAGCACATATTTCATGACCATGGTAAATCATACATGTATGGTTTTTATCTCGCACAGGTAGGCAATGGTACTATATTGGTGAATGTAATGCATACAGAAATATTTCGATGATAATGATATGGTATAACATCACAAACTTCCCCTATGGGGATGCTAGGCCGGTGTCCCTTACAAAGCACATTGTAGCATGAAATTTAATTAACCTTGGTTCAACTTTGCCGGTGGCAGGGTTCGAACCACCATCCCGCAAGTAATGACGCCCTAACTCGCTCGGCCAGTGGTATTTCGATGAGTGCCAAAAACTAGTTATGAAATCACGATCCTAGATTTTCTATCAGTAAATGAGTCCTCATTATTCGTAGATACATTTTGATACATCATATTCCATACATGTTCGATGGCCGAGCAGGTTATAGCATCACCTTGCCACCAGCGAGTTGGACCAAGGGCATAGTTCATGAAATTCCACGCTATAAAGTCATTTGTAAAGGGCATTGTCTAGGCTCCTTATTGTGAAGAATTCACGACGTGAAACTGAACTATCATATTTTATTTTGGATACAATCGGGTATATTGTTTGTGTAGCTAGACTGCCGCTTGCGTCACGGATGCTGTCGTTACTCAAACTTATGCATGATGGTGTTTTTCTTTAGAAACTGATCAATTAGGTAAAGGTTTGGGCAATGTGAGACTACATATGACTTTACACGTTCATTCAAGATTTTTCTATATCTGAGATGGACATGCACGCGCACATACAAACCCAAACTCTACCTCGCACTCAGTCACACCACGAATATGAATTACTTGTACAAACAGAACGACATACGGGTATATATATACATCTATTTCACCACCGTTTTAAAGAACAATATTGTAACATGCCTAAGATTCAAAAACAGATTCTCGAGCAGGTTCTCTGCAGTAGCGTCATATGACACATCTACAACATATAAAACATCAAGGTAAAGCATTGGTCACACTGATGTCCATAGCGTTTCTTTGTGTAAACAGTGACTACATAGTTATGACCAATATTTACGGGCCATAATCTCAAAGCTCTCGACTCAAAGGCGCGAATTTCATGTTTACTTGAGGAAGAGATATGGACCGCAAATAAAGCGTTCTAGACTTGTTTATTTATTTTTTTAATATTTCAGTTATTATTTGCTCTACGTGGTGGTGCGTCGTCATAGCAATGGTGTACAATAAAGTACTATACACCATCATTATGGTGACGCGCAAACTTAAAAGATAAACATAAATAAGACAATGAATAGTAGATAAATATATGAACAAACAAATGATAAATAAATGAAAATTAATAGAAATTAACAAATAAATTAAATGAGATAAGATAAAAATAGATCAAATAAAAAGATAAAAATGTATATGAATAAATAAATTAATAAATTTATATATAAACAAATAAATAAATGAATGAATAAGTGAGTAAATAAAAGAAAGAATAAACAAATAAAAGAATTATGTGCATTTTTCATAATAAGCAAGAGATAAAATGTAAGAAAATTATAAATAAAAAAGCAAAACAAAAATGATCAAATGTAAAACACAAAATATTCTAGTTAAGAAAATCATAAAAGAAAACAAAAAAGCAAATTTATAAACCATAAAATGATAAAATCAAAATCATAAAAAACTAATAAAACAATGTATCACCCTCTTTCAATATCCAGCGTGCACACGCTCGCACACACACATATAGACCAAGCAGAACTCCAAACGTGTTCAGACCAATTCTCAAATATATCTCCATTGTCATGGATCATCCTAAGGGACATTTTATTGTTCCTAGTAACCCGAGGATCAGACTTTCCAGTCAACACCCAGAACTGAACAATAGAAGCCGCCGATGTTTCAATGAAACACCCAGGACACCTGCGCCGAACGGGCCTCGCGCCTTCCCGATAACAATGAATCGGCGTCGGTCAAAGGATCTCGCGTTTCTCGACTGCAATGGAAGTAGCGCCTATCTGGCTCCTGTCACGCCACTCCAAACCAGCACGACGAACCTTTTTATATTTTTTTCCCAAATGTGAATATGGCAACACTTGTAAATATGTAAAATCTGGCAACCCCCCGAGGTTACTCCGGAAGTTGTATTGTACGTAGAAACCAGAACGAATACTGGAATCAACAAAGACACAGCTCAGCCTTGGTTTCTCCAAGACTGAGACTTGTTTCTCCTGATAGATGACGAGTGTTATGTTTTTATAGTTTATGTATTTACAAATACAATACCCAAAGGTGAGAAGGCGAGGATTGTATAAATTCGCTCTCAGTGTTATATTTGATAAATAATGGTCAGGAGCCTGTATGACGTGTGTTTTGCTTACTACTTGTAAACTAAATAAGTTATGCATATATTCGTGATTGCTTAAGTAAACAATATTGCATTTAGACTTGTAACAACGAATCTGATTGGAATTTGAGTGGAGGAGGAGAAAAGTCAATTGGTTCACGATGGTAAGATCACGCCCTTAGGGGGTGACCTTAAATATAACGTTAAAGATCACTGGAATAAAGAAATCATGACGTCACTGCAGAATTTGCATAGGACCTAATAATGTGGGTTCTCGTGAGATTCATAGATTGTACCTTGAGAAGCACGTCATGGAACCGGTATTCAAGAAAAGTAAAGCAAATCTACAAACATTTCATTCCCCTTGTCTGAAGTATTCTGTATAGTAATTGAAAAAGAGAAATACTTGAAGACATGGGGCCTGGTGACTAAAATCTGTAAACTAATAGAGAAAAGGAAGTGACAAGAGAAAGGTGGGTGAAAGTGAAGAAAGGGGAAGTGAATAAAGACAGTGGTGAAAATATAAGAGACCCACGAAACGAAAGTAAGAGCATGAGAGTGGTGAACGACTGTCTTTCGATATTTAAAATCCATTTCTCGGTAGAGTGCATTTTCTAAATATAGTACTCTGTTTTCTTATCTAAATTCTTGGCAATAATAACCTTTGCAAGGACAGTTTGAATAGGGTCTCATAAAAGATAACGGCTGTGTGACTGAAGTGTGTCGTGTCTCGTGAGGATAGTATTGAAGACTGCACTCAAAAAAAAAAAAAAAAAAAAAAAAAAAATAATCGTCCTTTAAATAAAAACCCGGGACGAATTCATGCACTAACACAATGACACAAAAATAAATAATGAAAATAACTTCGACAAGTTTGAAAAAAAAATACAAAGCCACTATAGTAGTATTTTACTCCTAGTTCAAACAAACTACCTATAACCTTGAGCACTAGCACCTATTCTATGATTCTTGGCTCATAATTCTCATACCTAGACGTATTTGTATGCTTCATAAGCCTGAAGAAATTATAAGCTTTGCAAAACCTTGTTCGTGGTGATAAATATATTTATTACCAATCGCGTGAAAAAATGGAATTATTATATATAAAACTAATGTAATGCACCGGGATCACGAAAAATAATGATAGATTTTAAATATTTCGTTGGCCCTTTTTGCCAATATCATAAAATAAATAATTTCTATTAGTGTTCTTTTCCATTATGCTAGATATACAATAAATGTTATTATGATATTTCGTATATATTTATGATCA
>NC_134786.1:14537322-14542322 GCF_046742065.1 Oratosquilla oratoria | reverse complement strand
TCGAACGCTTTGCTAAAGTCAAGGTAAATAACATCGTAATCATCATTGTTATCTGACGCCTTATATACTTTAGTGTAAAAGGATAGAAGATTAGTCGCACATGACTTACCCTTGGAAAAATCATGCTGTGAATCACGAATTAAATTATGTCTTTCGATGTGTTCTCTGAGTCTATTTACTATTACTGATTCAAGCATCTTACCTATAACCAATGTTAAACTGATTGGCCTGTAGTTGCATATAGACGATCTATCTCCTTTCTTAAATATAGAAACAACGTTTGCTTGCCTCCAAGCAGTAGGCACAAAACCAGTGTCCACTGCTTTATTATATATTTCAGTTAACTGGTCGCAGATTTCAAATTTACACTCCTTTAGCATTTTCGGATTTTTTTTTGTCTGGATATATATGTATATATATATATATATATATATACATATATATATATATATATATATATATATATATATATATATATACATATATATATATACTCATATATAAGCTGAATAAACAGTTATTGAGGTCGGGAATGACTCTACATTTTTTTTTTGCTTTCCTTCCTTTTCTATGTTAGAAAATTGAATAAAACATGATTTTCTGTAGCCTAAAAGTAATAATAATGATGATAGTAATAATAATAATAATAAAATTGTAGCGAAATGAGTGACTAGAAAAAGTATTAGAATCTCGTACCTTGGATCACATCCTTAGATGAAAAAACATTCAATATTGGGAAGGGAGAATAATTGACGAAAATGTGTCTTTGTAAGATACTAACTGAGATAGCCCCTACCTGTTGTTCGTGAGAATAAATCCTGAACAGGATCATGTCGTCTGAGGTAAGTTTAGATCGTCATCATTATGATTCGCTACAAGGACACGGATTCCAGCCCTAACGAAGAAAAGAAGTATATACTAAAAGATGAATAAACAAAATGAAATGAGATGAAGAAACAAATAGAAATAACAAAAAACGAATAGACAAACGAATGAATGAATAAATAGATTCATAAACAAATAGCAAATTGTGTGGCGTTGGTCAGAAATGAATTTGTCGAGTGCGTCATCAATGCGAAGTGGTTGAAATGACCCCAGCCTCTTGAGCACGGCGATCTTGGTCGTTGAAAAAGTCCCCTCCTTTTTTTTTTGGGGGGGGGGGGGGTGAGAAATAAAACAAAAATAAAAAGGGGAGGAGCGAGCAGATTCGAAGTGACCTTAACCTCGGGGATTAGATTCTAGAAATGGGATTGGATCATTCTTAATGGGATTAGATCCTTTTTAATGGGATTTAATACCTCTTAATTGGGTTGTATTCCTCTTCAAGGGTCCGAATCCTCTAAGCAGATCCAACTACCTTAAGAGGAATCCACCCCCTTTAAGAAGGATCTATCCTCGTTAGAAAGGATACAAATGCCTTAAACATGATCTTCTACCTTCATCTGGATAAAAGCGCCCTGGCTTCATCAAAGCAAAATATATCAAGCTCTTTAATGCCTTCATTATGCCTATAAGAACCTCCGGCTAAAAGCTAATCATATAGCTTCAAGTGTATACAAAAAAAAATCAACAGATTAATCTCTGAAATTCGGACTTCTTCAATACTAAGAAAAAAAGTCTCGGAATCAAGAAAATATCGGATGCCAGAAGTAGTTCTTAATATTCTATTGTATTTCCAAGAGGCCTTTCCGTGTTTATCATTGACTTCCAAACACTAAAGATTCCCAAGAAATAACTAACTATTTCATAGAAACGTGCCCAGAGCATAAAGGAAGTAAAGACAACGCCAGGAAGCGATTATCTTTGGCTTTATCTGCACGATGAGGATTAGTGTGATCTCTATTCGCCATACCCCGCTGGTAATTCAAGCCCAGTACAAAACAAGAGACTTGATTTTGGACTTATTCAAACAGGATGACGAAATTCACATTGTCACATCTTACGGCATCCTAATGTGATCATTCATGATTGAAAAATGACAACATTCTTCATATTCCTATTATTTGCAATGATGTTTTCTTATATTCCTTCAGTGCCAACTTAAGGTTCAAATGACCTTATTATGATTAGTGGAATCAATCTGGGATGGTCAATGCTATTCAGAAAATATTAAAACATTATAACGTAAGAGCATTTAAAGAAAGAATCAATTCTTCGATTGCAGTGTCTAAGAATGTTTGATGTCTTTCTTTCCCTCTAGAAACACTCCCCCATTTGAATTTTATTCCGTTTATGGTGACCCACGTCACTCTGGTCAGGTCAAACTGGCGTAGCTGCTTCAAACAGTGAGATGACGAGTGGTTGTGTTTCAATGATCAGCGCCGAAGAAGTACAATCTCTACGTAGTAGAATTTGAAGCTTTAGAGAAGACTGTTGAGGGCTTTATAGAGGAGAATCGAGTACCTTGTTAAAAGTTCCAAAATATGGACAACAAACAATGTTTGGAACCTGGGTGGAAAACGGTGACCAAGAAAACACCGAGAGATGGTAAAAAGCCCTCAACAGGCCCGCTTGAATACAGGGACTCTTTTCAAGCTCTCGCAGGTCTACAAAAAGTAACAAAGAGAATGCTAGAAAAGAAGTGTATGGGAGTCACTAGATCCCTGGCCACAGGCAAGTAAGATTTTGATTGTAGGAGATAGTCAGGTGAGATATCTAAATAGGGTGTTTTTGCAACAAAAATAGGAAGCATAGAAACCAGGTGTGCTTTCCCAGGGTGGGTATAGATAATGGTAGAGACAGGATTGATGAGTATATGGTCGGGAAAGGTGAGACACCCATTGTTTGCTTGAGTGCAGGAGGGAATGACATAGGTATGTTAGGGAGTGAGGTATTATTTGCGTGGTTCCGGGATGCGCTCGATGATATTAAGGATAAGTGAGGGGATCTTATTGTATGCGGAATCATTTCGAGGCATAAAGTTGGAGGCATATGACATTCCAGGGCTATTGCAATGAATTGTAGGCTGGTAAAACATTGTAAGAACAATGGATGGGCATTTGTCAACAACTGGGATCACTTTTAAGGTAAGAATCATTTACATACAAAGGGCGGGGTGCTCTTGTCACCCAAAGGATTTCGGCGCATTGGTGAATCTCTTCAGCGAGAAGTAGGCATCCTGCATTTTTTTTTTCTTTTTTTATTGGGTAGATTACGTAGGAATCTCAGGGGAAAGTATCGGTATATATTTTGAGGCAATAGAAACAGCTCAGAGAGGGACTGCAAAAAGAATCACCTAATCAGATGGAGGGAAGATACACTAAAGGTTCACTATACAAACAGCAGAATCGTATTAAATCAAATTAATCTGCCTCGAGGCAAAGCATGCGTAAAGGATTTGATATTACAGCTATTACTGAATCCTAGATCAGTATGGCTGATAGACATTTCCTCCCGGAAGTCAAGATAGAAGGATATAAGCTTTTTCACAAAGATAGGGTAGGCAGGAGTAGGGGAGGAGTAGCACTTTCCGTTAAAAACACAGCTAATTACATTATCGACAATTAAGGGAAAGGAAAGTTGGAAATCTATTTGGGTGGAGATGGATAAGGTAGGCAGTAGGGGAGGAGTAGCACTTTTTGTTAAAACACAAATAATTGTATTATTAACAATTCGAGTAAGGAAAAGGAAAGTAGGGAATCTATTTGGGTAGAGGGAAGGATATAAACTTTTTTCACAAGGATAGGGTTGTAGCAACACGCTGCCACTGCTAGTGTCCCCTAAGTGTACACATCATACTGTTTATAAAATTATTATTCTGTATCGAATTATTATGCATGTCTTTTAAATTACACAGTATGTTCCAAATATTATATGTTGTATGAGGATGACTATTGTATTGTTGAATTTGTATATATATATACTGTTATTTGCATACTCTGTTCAAAGATTTGATTATTTTCAATGTATTATGTATGTCATGGCGGACGGGCCAATCAAATACAATTCCAACACCAGTTATGCAGTGTGAGTTACTCCTGCCTACAACTTGGACAAAATTCTTCTACCCTGATGAGGTAAACAGCTTCATCAGGGTTGGCAGGAGAAGGAGAGGAGTAGCACTTTTCGTTAAAAGCACAGCTAATTGTATTACCGATTAAGGGAAAGGAAAGTAGGAAATCTATTTGGGTGGAGGTTATAGGCAAGAATAAGAAACTTGTTATTAACTTCCTATAGAGACCTCCTAACCTCAGTATTGTGCAAGAAAATACAGTGTTTTTCTAAAATTTGTCGACAGTTTTGTAGTTTGGACCGAGACGGAAGTATAGTCTGTCCATGTCCAGGAAGCATTTTAGTGCTTGACAGTCCTAGAGTGTCTTCGCGATAATCTCATCATTGACTATCGAGCTCTGTAAACTCTCATTATCGGATATGTGTTCACCGCCTTTATACTTGATAACTCCATTAGTTATAATCCATTATGTTTATAACGTAAGAAATCAGGTCAAATATAATCAATATACTCCATAGCTGCCTCGAGCCAAAAGGGATTAGTCTGTTATTACAACAGTTTCCTGGATAGCTAGATTGACTCATAATGAGAGGATAACTGTTACTCTGCTGGAAGCAAAGGTATATATATATATATATATATATATATACATATATATATTCATATATATATATATATACATATATATATATATACATATTTATTTATTTATTTATTTCTATTATTATTATTATTTTTTTTTTTACCTTGCAAACCAAGGTAGACAAAAGTAAAGGATTTTTATCAAACATATCTTGAGAGCCAAATAAGTTTTCGTTGGATAATATAATTTGGAAATGAGCAAATTGAAGACAAGAGAAGCACTTTATCTATTAAGTCCTGATGGGTATAAAAAACGGTGGTTTTATGGTTGGTAAAACCGCTAGGAAAACGAATTTGTGATGCAGAATACTGCAGTAAGTCGCCAGTCAAAAATCCTTCGAGAAAGTGCGCAAGCGCATTCCAACTGCAATTCCCTCGTGCAAAAAAAAAGAAAAAAAAAAGAAAA
>NC_134786.1:14529822-14532322 GCF_046742065.1 Oratosquilla oratoria | reverse complement strand
CTTTAATATGTCTTGACAAATGAGATTTTTTTTTTACAGGAAAGAGTGATGAACAGAAATAAGGATTTAAAAGATATGTAGAATCAAAGGGAAATACTAAATATATTGGGATCATTGGAAGTGAGGAAATCTTCATGACCTGATAGTGCTTCAGATTTGATAATGAAAGACTAGGGAATAACTGATGGTCAAAAGTCACATTTTCACTGTATGCTAGTGAAAAGAAGGTATGATGCCGCATGATTGGAAAAAGACTAATATCGTACCAATTCACAAAAGTAGAAATGATTAGGCACCACTAGATTACAGAGCGGTATCACTGACGGGCACAATATTGAAATTATATGAGAAGATTGTGAAAAATCAATTAGTCAAATACCTTGAAAAGATAAACATTCTGAGAGTCAATTTGGCTCTAGATCTGGAGGGCTTTGTGTGCCAAACCTTTCAAGGAATCGACGTGCTGAAAGAGATGGAGGATAGGGAGGATTGTATATCTTTTCCTAGAAAAGGTTTTTGATAACGTACCTTACAAACGTTTCATGTGGGAATTGGAGCATAGTGGAGGACTAAGAAGTAACTACTCGAATGGTTGGAAGATTCTTTGAAGAGAAGGTACATGAGGACAATAGTAAAGGATAAGACGTTCGCACTAAGAGCAGTGACCAGCGAGGATCCACAATGTTCAGAGGTGGCACCTTTAAAGTTTCTTGTCTATGTCAATGACATGATGGGAGGTAAAGCAATGTAACAAGTTGTGTCAACATATTTTGCAGGTTATGCAAAAACCAAGAGAAGAGTTGAAAATGAGGAGGACAGTAGGCTGATGGAAAAAGATGTAGACACTATTTTTGTAGAACCATGAACACGCATATGCACACACACACACACCGCACACACACACACGCGCACGCGCGCACACACACACACACACACACACACACACACACACACACACACACACACACACACACACACACACACACACGCACACACACACACACACACGCACACACACACACACACACACACACACACAACACACACACACACACACAACACACACACACACACACACACACACACACACACACACACACACACACACACACACACACACACAGAGAGAGAGAGAGAGAGAGAGAGAGAGAGAGAGAGAGAGAGAGAGAGAGAGAGAGAGAGAGAGAGAGAGAGAGAGAGAGAGAGAGAGAGAGATTACCTCTAATAAAAAAAATCCTCAAAACAGTTTACTAAGAGAACACCTAATATAAAATATCACAGACCCACAAAAATCCTTACTTTTACGACAGCATTCCAATCGAGACTTTTACTATTGACTATACATCAACTTTCTTTTAGCTGTCAACATGACTTACTACTGAATAAAGCGACATCTATCGCCCTCGTATATCGATTGAAGGCTTTATTTTTTCAAGGCCTTCCTCTTTCTCGTCCTTACTTATTATTATATATTTTTTCTTCATTCATTGTTGATTTGATTTCGTCCATGCGAGGCCTCAGGAATCTTGGCCAACTTATTCTTCGAGTTTAGCACAAATTGTTCCGAGAAGAATACTTAGAGTTTTGTCTGTTTTGTACAAGAGTGGGTCTATTTGTTTTTCACCAACTATAAGAAAGAATGAGAACAGAAAGAGAACAAGGATAATGGGAAGAAGGAATGGTTAGAGGATGAAAATGAATAAGAGGAAAACTAAAAGAAAGAGGAAGATGAAACCAAAGATGATAAAGACGAGGACGAAGACGAGGGAGAGTGAGAGGGAGAGGGAGAGGGAGAGGGAGAGGAAGAGGAAGAGGGAGAGGGAGAGGGAGAGGGAGAGGGAGAGGGAGAGGACAAAGTTAAGGAGAACAGTAGAAAATATATATATATTTTCTTTTCGTGGATATCTGTTTTCATTCGCATGAAAATATTATGTCACTCTGGTTCGTAGGAATGTTACTAATGTTCCTCACATTTCATCTTCATGAAACTTATGCAGTTAAAGTCCTATACGGGGCCAGAACAGAAGCTTAAATACAACCCGGTATGGAAAGGGTTGGTAACGAGCCTAGAACCTTCGCCAATAGTGGTGGTGCTTGCGTGTGTGTGTGTGTGTGTGTGTGTGTGTGTGTGTGTGTGTGTGTGTGTGTGTGTGTGTGTGTGTGTGTGTGTGTGTGTGTGTGTGTGTGTGTGTGTGTGTGTGTGTGTGTGTGTGTGTGTGTGTGTGTGTGTGTGTGTGTGTGTGTGTGTGTTGTGTGTTGTGTGTGTGTGGGGGGGTGGTGGGGTGGGGTGGGTGGTCACAAAGCTGAATGGAATCATGTGATGGATCCTCGAGTGGAAGGAAAATTGCAATACAATTCTGTATGAATCACCTTCCGGTTTAACTTGATATTTTTCCAGACCCAACATGGAACAAGAAAAAAGGTAATATATTTTCCATCCTTTTTTAATTTTTACATCATTAGTGCCGGAGATGATTAATCTGTATGGACAGATGCACAC
>NC_134786.1:14522322-14524822 GCF_046742065.1 Oratosquilla oratoria | reverse complement strand
ACCAGTTTACTGTCGTTTATCATCATCAGTTCTGTTTGAGGAACACGCAAGGTATTCTATGAGAAGTACTAATAGTGTATACATAAAAATGAAAGAATTATACATTGTTTCGGAAAGTTGCGAGAAGACTTTGGTGATGAATAATAGATCACTCATGACCTCAACAGGACAAAATCTACGGGCGCAACACATAAACTGATGTTTAAGATTTCTTCACTAATCCCAACCATGATATTGTGATTGTCTCTTTAGAAGTGTGAAATTCATTCATACACTTTCTAGTATATTGTACTATGGAGTGTATACTGAAGATTTTCAGTTAATCCCAGAAATGACGATAGAAAATTTGACCGACAGAACACACTCTCACAATTTTAATGGAAATCTGATATATCGAAGGCTCCTTTAATTTCCCTTATCTTAATTTCTCCATCTCTACTTGCTCATGATACATTTTTTTTTAAAGATAACCTGGGTCCAAGGACTAGTATCTCCTTATGGTTGCCCTGAAAGATGGACAGCAAAATCGTTTCCCTGCTACCCTTTTTCGAAACTCATCATTCCTTTTACTTCATTCTCGGGGTGCAACTCACAGGGGCCGACACTCGATCTTCGGACTGGGCCTACGATCTCTGTCACAGCAGGGCCAGCCATTTCCTTTACATGGCTACCCTTCCTCCTCAGTCCCTCATGCAGAAATAGAGAAGACGAATAGAAATCCCTTCGGGCCGCTTCAATTTATTTTCCATTCACAACCATTTTCTACCCATCTATCTCTCGCCTTATCCCTTCCCTGCTCAAAAGAAATTCCCCATGTACTCAAAGCTCCTTTACTTACCCAATCCATCTAATTTTTTGTCCACCTTTCATGTTCACTCGACACACCTTTGCCTTCCACACTATTTTTGCAAGGCTTTCTTCATTCATTCTTTCATAAAAAAGCTAATATTTGTATTTTGTGTGTAAGTAAACAGAAACTGCTTGTATGAAAAATTATTGAGAAAGTGGTTGTACTATGAAAAATGGTTTTTGTAAAATATGTAAACAGTGTCATTTATATCAACTTCAACATTATACATTAATGTGTGTCTTCTTATATGAATTCAAGAATCCTGCAAATGTGTTGATTTTTAAGTAATATACTACAGAAAATACAGAAAAATAAAATACTAATTATATAATATGTATAATACTTGTATGTGCAATAAAACTGCAAGTTCGTAGGGGACAACTGGGGGTATTGCAGCCAGTTGAACACCTATTTGATGAAAAGTCAATATAAATCTTATGAGATACAACAGCTGATTGATAAGAGGCCGATGTGGTGAGACAGATGATACATATGGGTAGAGTACTATACGGTGGCAAACAAAGAATTCATGTACCGATGGGTTAGTTCATCTAGAGGTCCGGGGTTCCTCTAGAGGCCCAGGGGTCCTTAGGCATCACGATTCTTTTGGGGTTGGGGTTTCTTATGGATTAAGGTTTTTGTAGGGGACAAGGTTCTTTTAGAGGCCCAGATTTTTTTTTTTTTTCTTAGTCTGGGTTCTTTTGAAGGCCGGTATTATCTTTGGGCCGGGGTTCTTCTAGGAGCCTAAGGTTCCTTTAGGTGGTCGGGGTTTCTTTGGAAGCCCGGGGTTTCTTTGGGGTCAAGGTTCCTCTAGAGTCCCGGGTTTCCTCAAGGAGGCGGGGCTTCTTTGGTTTCTGGGTTCTTTTAAAGGTCTGTGGGCTCCTCCGTGGCGTTGTAGTTTAGTCAGAGGCCCACGATTCCTCTGTTAATGCCAAGGTTTCTCTAGAGGCCTGGCACCCTCTAAAAGCCTAAGGCAGGGGTTCTTAACCTTTTTCCCTTTACGCATCCCGAGAATCATCAGACCATCGACCTGTACCCATTAACCTGACAGAGAATATAGAATAGTAATATATTAAGACTAATTACATATACAATGGTACCGCAAAGGGTATCAAATGGTTCAAATTGTAATGACTTTATTCATTAGTTAAGTATTAGAATAATAACCAACATACTATGTTCTCTCTCTGTAGATTTAAATGTTTAAGTAATCTTTCGTTAGTTATCAAAGTACCCCTGTAAACCGTCCCACGAACCCGTGGGGGTTCGCAAACCTCAGGTTGAGAGCCTCTGCTCTAGATGACATAAGTCCCTCTAGAAACCTGGTATTCCTCCGTGTGGGTCGGGGTTCTTTTAGAGCCCTTGGTTCTTTTAGAGGCCTAGACCTCCTTTAGAGTCTGGGTTCTTTTAGAGGCCGAGGTCATCTTTGGGTTGTGGTAATTCTAAGGATCCGAGGTTCTTTAAGGGTTCTTTTAGAGGCCTAGACTTCCTTTAGAGTCTGGGTTCTTTTAGAAGCCGAGGTCATCTTTGGGTTGTGGTAATTCTAAGGATCTGAGGTTCCTTAAGGGTTCTTTTAGAGGCCTAGACTTCCTTTAGAGTCTGGGTTCTTTTAGAGGCCGAGGTCGTCTTTGGATTGTGGTAGTTCTAAAG
>NC_134786.1:14497322-14517322 GCF_046742065.1 Oratosquilla oratoria | reverse complement strand
TGGATCAACTAATGAGCCTTGATATCAGGAAATCACACGGCCCAAATGGAATTTCAAATTGGATACTAAAAGAATGTAAAGAAGAATTAATGGACAAAATATATAACATAATAAGTTGATCACTCAACGATGGAAAAATACCAAAGACTAGGAAAATGCCAATATTGTACCAGTATATAAAGAAGGAAACAAAGAAGATTCAACAAATTACACACCAGTCTCCTTTACAAGCACTGTAGCCAAAATTTGCGAGAAAAAAAAACTATCAAGAATAGATGTATAAAGCACCTGAAAAAAACAAACAATATAATACACCCAAGACAATTTGGATTCAGACAGGGAAGATCATGTGCCACAAACTTAATCTGTTTCTACTCAAGACTAATAGATATAATACAAGAAAGGAATGGATGGGCCAATTGTGCTCTTTTAGACTTACAAAAAGCCTTCGACAAAGTACTACATATATATATATATATATATATATATATATATATATATATATATATATATACACATACACACATATATGAAATGGAAAACATAGGAGAGATACAGGGTAAATTACTAAACTGGATGGAGGATTTCTTGCATGAGAGGAAAATGAGAATAGTGCTAGGAGAAAAGAGTTCGGCTTGGGAGGAGTTGATTAGTGGAGTTCCAAAGGGATCAGTATTGGCTCCAACAATGTTCGCTATTCATGTGAATGTCATGGATGAATATGTGGATTGTTACATGAACTTCTTAGCAGACGATGCTAAATTGCCGAGGAAAGTGAGTACTGAAACGGATTATGAATCAATACAGAGACCTAAACAAGGTTTGGAAATGGAGCCAAAAGTGGAAAGTAGACTTCAACATAAAGAAATGTAGCATAATAGAGTTCAAAAAAGGTAAAAAAAAAAAAAAAAGAATATCAGGATAATACAAAATTTGAACAAAGTAAAGAAAGTGGGATCTGAGAAAGACCTGGGAGTATCTCAAATGACAGGTAAACAAAATTATCGGAGAATCTTACAACTTGCTAAATCAATAAAGGTAGCTTTTACCTATCTAGACGAAGAAGTGGATAACAAAATACTAGTCACACTAATAAGGCCTAGACTAGAGTATGCTGCGGCACTATGGTCACCCGGTATAAAAAAGAATATAAAGAAAATTGAACGAGTCCAGAGAACAGACACGAAAATGTCCCCAACACTTTCAAATATACCATATGAGGAGAGACTGGCTAAATCGAAATTACCGACTTTGTAACAAAGAAGAGAGACAGGTGACCTGCTGACCATTTACAGAATCATGAAAGGCACAAAAGTCCTTGATAGAGAGGACTTACTAAATTGAGATAAGATAGATACAAGGAGACATGATAAGAAACTCAAAAAAGATAGTTATGGAAGCAGTTTTCCACTCAGAGTGGTGGATATCTGAAATAAACTGGATAAAATAATAGTGTGTGCGAAAACTATACACAAATTTAAGAGCAAACTAGACACTGCGATTTATAAAGGCGGGACACCATGAGCGTACCTCCCCTTCCACTAAGATACAATTAGGTAAATACTAGGAAAAATACAAATATGCATACGTATACATGTGTATACACGCAAACACTTTCGTGCTAACATGATACAGATGTATTTTGAAATATATATGAAGTCCTTTAGAAGTAAATGTACACATGTAACACATGAATAGTTTTTAATTGTTTAATACAAAACATTTGTACGTTTTCCTTCTCCATTTCTTTTCAATTACTTTCCAGTTTGTACAAATTTGAGAGAATTGTAAAGATGAAACTGAACAAATCTGCACAGTCCATAATTCCCCGGTTTTCAATAGCTTAAGTTGCGTTTTTGATGAAATTCTTTATATGACAATAATGTAAAAAAAATCTATTGAAAGCTTTTGCACAGTTCCTGAAATAAATCTTCATATTTTTCTTTTAGTAAATGGGTAAGCGAAATTCTATTTGCAATCAAAAAACCCACTGTTACTTTGCAATATTCTAAATTATCAACGTAACTGTTTGAAAAGAAAAACACTGGAACACCGAAAACGGAGAACAAAATTAAAATGCTTCGTTTCCATCTCTGAGCTTTCTAATAAGTGTCTAGACAGCTATAGTCGTTTGCGCCACAGAAGTTTTCAAATGGGACCACTAACTGAGAACAAGTGATAGTTAGTGGGTTTTCAACGATTTCATTCATTATCATCGTGGTATCCATGAGACTAAAGAACAGGAATTCATAAGTATAGGGTACATGAGAATACAAGTCGTTTGGTCAGGTTAAGAGCGGACAGGATTTAGTGGAAAAACATTATACGCCACGCACTCATCTCTCTGCTGCCTGCACTATCCATATATTTTCAATTTCAACATCTATCTTTTCTTTGTCCCCCATCTCTGCATACTTCTCATTACAGAGATGCTGATGACATGAGCTCTTTTCTACACTTAAGACATATTTGGATCGTGATTCTTTTCTTTTTTGGTTTGCTTCCTACCTATACCAACTAGTTTAGAATATACTAGTCCTACTTCTTTTAATTCTTCTCTTCTCAAACATTTGAATATCAATCAATGTTTACAGACAGGTACAATCATCTGAAAGTTTGGGCAATTGCTTATATCTTTCTTATTCTATTTTGATTATTTTTCGATTAATCTATTTACTTTATTCTATTTTTTCTCAACGTACGACCTTCTCATTGGACAAAGAGCCCAGTTAGCATGCTTTGCCACTAACACAATGCGAATCATTAATAGATTTGCTATACTTTTTCTCCAGACAAGCCTTACATCCATTAATTGTGGAAACTACAGAGCAGCTGTTTTGTCTGCGTTTCTCCACCTCCCATCTTCCTTACAGGCACGTACATTGAAAAACAAAAACAAAAAATAAATAAACAATACAACGAGCCAATGAGCTAAACAGATGCAACATTATTCGTTTACACTTTAGTAGGTAGCATGTCTTGCTGGCAATTATACATTACCTTTTACCTTCCCCCTCTTCTTTAATTAACGTTGGAAACTCTACTAGACTTCCGTAGGTAAAAACAAACTCCGAATATTTAAATACTCTATTCGAATCTGCTTTTATCTACATTTTGAATTCGACGCTGGAAAGTATTTCTGCTCCGTCTTCTTACAAGACATACGCCTTGCCACACGTACACACATATAACTCGTGGCGCAGTGGTAGAGTTCTCGGCCGCCACTACACCAGTCCGGGTTTGAATCCCGCCCAGGGGTGAAATATTTTCAGTATCGCTGCGCTGCGAGTCGTTACTCCAACTCTCGTGGTCTGGGAGTTGTGTGTGTGTGTGTGGAAGGTCACAGCATTACCTATAGATCGGTCATATATGAACTCTGAGCTCTCTTTCGGGATGGAAAAATAGCTGTCGATCACGAGTCCAACCCGTGATTCAAGACTATGGTGAATCACAAAAGCACGCACGCGCGCCTAGCCCACACACAAAAGCCTTGCTCTTATAGCGTTCATCTTTTCACTTCTTATCTTTTCTTCTCCAACCCTCCGTATTAATGAAATCACGAGCCTTTTCCATTCAAGCCTTAATATCTTTCCCCAGCCGCCTTAATCCCTCGCCACATATACACAATTTTTCTTTTCTTTTTAATCCGACCCCCTCTTCACTCGCTGGATCATGATAATGTATTTCCAATACTCCCTTTGGTTTCAGTGTCTTATGGGCTTTGTCTTATGGCGCTAGAATTTCATTACTCAATTCAGTTGCTGTGTGTGTACGCATGTGCGTGTGTGTGTGAGTGTATTCACATGTGTGCGTGCGTGTATATATACAGTATGTATGCTTGCCTGTATGCATAGGTGTGTTTACTTGTATGTATAGGTACGTGTACCTGTATCCATAGGGGCGTGTGCCTGTGTGCATAGGTGTGTGTGCCTCTATGCATGGATGTGTGTATCCGTATACAGAACTGTGTGTGCCTATATGCACAGGTATATGTGCCTGTATACATTAGTATCTGTGCCTGTAGGCATAGGTGTGTGTGCGTATATGCATAGGCATGTGTACTTGTATGTATAGTTGGAAGTGTACACATGTGCGTAAACCAGCTTAGGAAACATCAATCACTATGGTATTCTGAAGCCAAACTTTGCCAGCAGAGATGGTATTAGCCGTGTAAGAGGAAAAGATTAATGATGTAATCGATGTGGTTCCATATAAGTAAAAAAATAACCTATTCAGTCTCATTTGACGACTGATTCCCAAGCTCTTGTCTCATTCCTTTTCCAACCTCAATCTATCCTGTGAACCTTTCCGGCAAAATAGATCAAACAAACAATATTGACTGCATCATAGTTGTACAGTTAGCATTGTACGACAGTTCTATCATCTAAACACTCTGTTGGATTGTACAATGTGAATGTCACACCAGACTCCATTCACCCCCAGTTCAAAGACAGTTAAAGATAAAAAGGTAAATAGATCCCGATGGACCTCTTCGGGTTTTTTCATGGACCCCTCGGGGTACATTGAACCACAATAGGTGAAGGTGGAGAGCCAACGAAGGGGGTGCGTAACTATGGCTAAAGCAGTCACTTTTGCCTTACACCAGGGGATCTTAACCTTTTTTCTCAAATTCCCCATTTTTTAGTGAGCCAACTCTCCATTTCCCACCACAGCATCGGTCTTTGACAAATTCGAATTTTAACCCATGCAGTGTTTAGTAAAAAAACACTGCATGGGTTAAAATCGAATTTGTATATTTACAAATTCACGAAATGTTACAACAAGAAGACACCAGAAACAAAAAAAAAGAAAAAAAAAAACAACGATATAAAAAAAAAAAAAAACAAAAGACAGTGGTTCTCCTGTTCGATCGGTCAGTCCCCACTTGGCAACTCCGCCATTCCCCACCAGTGGGGAATTCCCCCACAAGTTAAGAACCACTGCCTTACACGATTTGTTTGTTGGGTCAGGTAACATTCGCTGTTGGGTACGGAGAGGAGTGCGGGATTCGAGCTTATAACTAAACACATGTGAGACCAGCAATCTTCCGACTACACCATAAGTACACGCCCAATACCAGTAGGGAGCCACTGCAATTAATGGATTCTCACTTCAAGCCGAGGTACCCCCTTCCCCCTCCTGGAACTCAGCTGCATAGAATCTCTCGACCACGAGCGAGACAGCATCTACAAATTACGTCATCGTGCTCATGGTATCCAGTCTATGGCCCTGGAATGACATCCACTCAATCATATTTAGTGACTCCAAGTGTTAAGGTAAAAAAGGTACAACCCAGCTACTATATGCGCCGTGAAATCAACTATCCACTTGCTTTAGTAACACCTCCTGGATTTTCTATAGCGTATTTCAAACAAACAAACAAACAAACAAACAAACAAACAAACAAACAAACAGACAGACAGACAGACAGACAGACAGACAGACAGACAGACAGACAGACAGACAGACAGACAGACAGACAGACAGACAGACAGACAGACAGACAGACAGACAAACAAACAAACAAACAAACAAACAAACAAACAAACAAACAAACAAACAAACAAACAAATATGCGAATAGACAAATGAATATGAAAAAAAATAACAAAGACCCGGGTTGCATTTTCTTCTACAAGAGGTGGCATTGCTATCAAGACGTGATGGTGTATTATGTTAATTACTTAAAGCTTTCTCATAGACCCTTCCATAGTCCATACTCGACTAGAAATCGTATATTTATATAAGTTTATCAAAAAGTGGTTCATTATTTGCTACCATTTCTACAACTATACCGTTTGTATTTATCAAAGTTTTATTAAACCGTTCCATGGTCAGCACAAGGCCTGTGACCTCCTCTACATGTAATGTATTTCCCATGTGGTGATGGCTGAAGTCAAGGTGTCAAAATGATCTTGGGAGTTCTGGAAGAAGTTGTTCCGGGAGTGAGCTGCTCCTGAGAAAAATGTTTGGGGGAATGTTCCGGAGGTGTTCTGGGGGAAATTTGTTCCTGGGATGTTGTTCCGGGGAATTTGTTCCGGGGAATTTGTTCCAGGGAATTTGTTCCGGGGAAGTTGTTCCTGGGAAAGTGTTCCGGAGAAACAGTTCCGGGGAAGTTGTTCCAAGGGAGCATGTTGTAGGAGAGAATGTTACTGGTGAGAGTGTTCTAGGGGGAGAGTGTGCTAGTGGGAGTGTTCTAAGGGGAGTTGTTAAGAGGAGTGTTGCGGTGGGAGTGTTGGGGGAGTGAGTTCTTCGGGAAAGCTGTTCCGTGGGGAAGTGTTCCGTTGGGAGTTATTCCGAGAGAGGGAGTGTTTCGTGGGAGTGTTCTGGGGAGTGCTACGGGGTAGTATGCCGGGGAATCTGTTCCGAGGAATCTGTTACGCGGGAAATGTTCCGGAAAAGTTGTTTCGTGGGAATGTTCGGGAGGGGGGAGGGGAAGGGCGAGTGTTCCGTGGAGTTTCTCGGTGTTAGGAAGAAAGAGCCCGGAGGTGCACTATCGGCAGTGGTTCCGGGAATAGCAATAGTTGGCGTGGGTCTTCGTATATGCCTGGACAAAGAGCGTTCTTAATAAGCTGTTTTAGCAAACATATAATAAGCTATCGTTAGTTTTCGATGTGATCGAGGGTAGTGTATTGATGTTTCGAAAGCTCGTTGGTTATGTTGGTCATTCAATTTATTTTTCAAATGATTTATTTTGTTCCTTACATAATTTTTTTTTATTCAATTTGTTTAACTATTTATCTATTTTCCAACATTCAACTTCACTATGGACCAAGAGGTCTGTCGATATGTTCTGTCATCATAACTTATTCTAACTAAGGGCTCTATTGGAAAATAGATAAATGTAAACTAAGGTTCTATAGTTCTGTGCATAGCAATAGTTACTGTTCCCTTTGTGGGGGATAGAAAATATCTTATTGGAATTTAGATTTCTAATTCCCCTAAACCCAGTGTATTGCAATGGCATTTGTCAGTATTTTTGACGGCAGTCCAACACGTTCTCCATGATCATAGGATTGTTTCATGCTATCTGTGATGAATCTCTGATCGCTAGTAGGAACGTAGGTTGTCATAAGAACATAGATGCAGATTATTAATTGAACGACTTGGTGTAGCTATGAAGAGTAACGAGTGTCTGTCTACTCTTGGAAGCAAAGAAACGCATGTACTAAACTTGATTATGTATCTTAATTTTTCTGATTGGGTAAAGAGCTATGTCATATATCTACGAATATAGTAAACGCACAGCCATCAGAAGTTGAATTTTACCTTTTGTAACCCTATCTCATGAAACCAGAAACATGACACCAGCGCAACATGTTATTCTCAACGACGATACCAATGCGAGTAGCTCCAAGCGTTATGTTTATCTATATAGTGTGCATGTACTATGACAAAGGATTACAAAGGCGGAGCATGCCGACAGGAGACCTTTTGGTCCATATCTAGGTAATAATAAGATGATAAATAAAAACTATAGTAATGCAAATAAGAATTAAAATACATAAATAAATGCATAGGTATAGTTAAATAATAAACAAACAGGTAAATAGTAAATAATAATAAATTGACATATAACTAATAATAAATGAAAATCAGACAGACAAATGATAACAAAACGAAAGCAAATAATATAAAATAAATTATAATCATTACAGCATCTTGCTTAGGTGTTTATCATCTTGAATATGAAAAACTTAACCAATTTCCTTGCCAAAGGAGTGTCATAGACAACAATGAAATAGCCGAGTGGTAACTATGATAGGATGAAAAAAAAAAATCTTCGACAGTTGTAAACATTGACAAGAGTTGTATAAGGGCTCATTTCACATTCTCCAAAACTGATATTACTATTAGGTTCAGGTATATTTTTACCCTGTTCACAAGATTTTGTTCTTATATTTGATCATTTTTTCAACTCTCCCTGACACAATCACCAGTTACATAAAAAAGTAATTCAAACAAGTTTCCAATATCGTTCCAATCAAATAGACAATTCTCCCTGTACCTTCGTCTGAACTCACACAAAGTTATTATATAAAGTATATTCCTATCACTGATAAAATTTCTGCAGATTCTATATTGCCTACAAACTGGGGCTAATGGGCAGTCTTCATCCTCATCTCTATTTGAATGTGCATCTTTTCAAACAAGGAGAACTGGCAATCGGCGACTGCTTCATTCGTAATATTATAATTCAGTGGCAGAAGCCCAACAGTTTCATACAAATACAACACAGATAGTATATTCGTGTTTCTCACTCAGAAACCTCTATGAAAGGACCCGAAGACCCTTACTATCTACTGTGAGGCCACGGGTTTCCAATAAAAACCATAAGAAAAAATGATCATTCTAAATCATGTTTTTCAACAACTATTAGGCTCTCTAGTTCTTTCTAATCTTGTAAATGAAATTTCTATTTGTCCCGAATCATCCCAAAAACAAATTGTTTAATCATAGCTACATGTATCTTTCCACAATGTTCTATTCGCCTGTAACAAAATACGATTCAGACTTGTGCAGTTCCAGTTTAACAGATAATTAGCTTGTCACCCAAAACACGACCACAGAAATTTTATGTGCATGTGGAACTAACGCAAAGTCGATCAACGTACATTGTTTTGAGATTAAGAGGACATTTTTCATATCAAGCACATCGGTCACCTTTATTACAGTTCCACTGGATAAAAATTCGTGATGCATTATGGCCACTGGATGATGCAGCACTGTGGAAAACGTGCAAGCAAGTTCGCTATTACGTATTAGAACTAAAAGAAATTAGGTTCATGTGCAATAAAGAGAAAGTTAATGAATAAACGTCATTCATCAAGGTTACACATCAGAAATTGTCTAAAATCTATGTAACTATACAATTCCCTTTGCTGACATTAACTATAGTGACTGATGTCTTATAAATACTTGTGGAACGTGTGCATTTTTAACCACATATTTACGACCGGAATACGTGCTCTGTGACCTCAAACGTAATCCTTTCGTAAATATTCGAATTAATGACAAATTCGCAAAGATACCAGACACTAGTAGTTAAATGTGATTCCATTTATATATATATATATATATATATATATATATATATATACATATATATGTATATATATATATATACATACATATATATATATATATATATATATATATATATATATATATATATAATCGATTACGAACAAGTTGAATTTTACACCAGGCGAAGCTAGGCTATGGCCAAAGGCAGTAATCTATATTCTTAGACAACAGGGGCAAGCGACAGCTACTAGGAACAGCAGTGATTAAACACGAGTCTAGATAATGATAAGGTTTCGAAGCTCAAATTGTGTCGCCAGAACACTATATACGAAACAGGCCATTTAAGATTTTGGTGTAAAGGCGTTTTGGTATCTGGTAATAGGTGAAGAGGAACAGTAATTCATATAAAACAATAAACAAACCATTTTTGTTTTGTTTATTTTTTGCCACCAATGCTGTCACTGAAGAGCGTTTGAATTCTTTTGAAACTAATACGTACTGGCAAAAGCTATGATCTTGTTTTCCTTACTGTATAAAGAATCGTTGCCTATTTCAAAGAGATTCTCATTTTTCTTTACCATTCAATAAATCATCGATTTCTCACCAAGGACTCGTTCATCTATTTTCTTTTGGGTTTCAGTCTATTCTTCATCTCTCCATCACTCTTCAAGCCATATCCATCGTCCAGCTAAATTTTCACAAGCCATCGTATATCTTCAGTCAATTTTCGATCACTCTACAAGCTACCATTCATCTCCTAACTTTTGTATCTTATTTTTTCAATACCACTTCCATATCCCTCACATTTTTTCTATATACCGTATGCACTCTTTGCATCCACCATATATCAATTTTTTTTACTTAATCTGTTTTCCCAATCATCAATTTGAAACAACATCACCCGTTTATTTTTAATCTATCTACTAACCATTAAGCCTTAATCTTAAGTCAATCACAGCCATTAATCTTCTACCAATTAATTGTCACTCTTCCTTTTTATCTTCATGAGACAGCCCGTTTGTCTCTGGGGACAAAGATACCATGTATCTTGTTCCTTCAACCTTGCACTACGGATGGGGCTACCACGGAAGTGAATAAAATAGACAACGAAAGATAAGTGTTTCCCGATAGTAAATGGATCTAATTAAGTTAAGCTACAACTAGAATAGAATATTAACTCTTTATCACGGAGAGGAGGTTTGCAGAGGTGAATGGAATAGTCTGCCTTTAGTCATAATAGAAAAAAGAGCCATCCAGTTCAGAAGGGCTCAATCTGAATAGAGGAAAGTTGAGATTGCATTTTACTCTTGAGGCAATTCCATAGACTGGTATGGAATAGATTTAGTTTAATAGGAAAAAGAAATATTACCTGATGGAGGAGCAATTTTTTCATGTTAACATTTTTGTCTGATATCTTATTTTGTACTCCATTTTTACCTTACTGCTTGGTATTGAAAGATATAGATAAAAAGAAAGATGTCATTATTGAATACCTTAATGTTTTACGATCTTTATTTTTCGTCTTTGATCTCATTGTTTTCGTTACCTTTCTCCATCTGCAAATGAAATGAAATACAGACTTTATCTTTCATCTTGAGAAGTGAGCTGGTCGAGTGGGCTTAGACCCCAGCGTCTGGAGGAGAGAAAGTAAATGGAAGGTGTTTCGAGTCCAATTTTCCGTACAGGGTTTTTGATCTATTGACTCCAAAAAAAGAAATATTACTTACCCATCTCGTATAGTAGGTAACGACTGGAAAAAAAAATACCATTTAAGTTATCTTTCTCATTTCTTTTTTCTAAATGTTATATTTGTATACAAATTAGCCATTTTTCACCTGAACCCAAAAATAATCCTTACTTTTTACCGAGTTCACGCTTAAATGCTCTGCATTAATTACTGATAGAGAAAATTCCTCTTTTCAGTTCGTTAAATGTAATTTATTTAAATCGGCTCATGTAAAGAAGGGTGGTAAAACATACTATTTGCGATGAAAGTAATTTGTTGAGATGATTCATTTGTATTGCCCGGTTACGGTTATTCACCTGAATCAAGTAGAGATGAAGCAATTTCTTTTTATACTGATGTATAAATGGATCAAAGGGTGATACGAACAAGGTCATCATATTAAGACAACAGGGCAGGGTTCGCAGTAATGGATTTAAATTGGACAATTTTAGATTTAAGAAGGAAATAGGAAATTATTGGTTTACTAATAGGGTGGCCAGTGAATGTAATAGAGTTGGTAACCATGTAACGAGCGCTGAAACTCTCGGTTGTTTTAAGAAACGGTTAGACAACTTTATGGATGGGGATGACAGGTGGTAATGGACATGGAACTACCTAGTGTAAGCCTTATGGTCTCTTGCAGTCTCCTTCATTCTTATGTTCTTATAAAGGGCACATCTTTTTCCAAGTGATTAAATTAACGAGTTTGCGATTCCCAAGTGCAGCAGAAAGAGAGTTTCAGTAGTACACAGTAACCTATTCAAAACAAGATGCTCAATGCATATCTTTTCTGGACAGTAAAGTTTATAAAAGTTATTTGCAGTACCAATATTACCATATTTTCCTCTCCCTTGTTAAAAGTTTCACTCAGAAGACTATATACAATACCGCATCAACTATGTGTGAACATTGTGACGAATGTGGATAGGGGGTAAAGGGAACACGAGCTGAGGGGAATACTTTTATTCATAACTAATTTCGCCTGACTGGCTTCCTCCAAACAAGCCACTCTGGCGGAACTATTTAGGAATAAAAATATTTCCCTCAGTCCGTGTTCCCTTTGCCACCTATCTACAATATCAACTATCTATATAAGTATGTAAATGTATCAATATAGCCAGGAAGGACTTTTTTTTAAGACCTACGACATTGAAAACTATGGCACATTCTTCTTTATCTTCTCATGCATGCATTTGATATGATACTTTGAGATTTTTAAAGAAAGAAAACACGGTTTAGAACGGCCTATTTCATCTTTGAAAACGGATGTTACGAGAGAAAAAAGTCTTACATTTGTCAAAACACTTGGGAGTGCACTACTTGCCGAGCTGGACTCGATGTCACTGAAGCTATTTAGTTTCTGCTGATCTGATCGCTTTCACTGCTTCTAGAGTCGAGATCTACTTTGATGATAGGATTGTTTGAAAATCCCTTACTTGTGTATTTATGTTTTTTTTTTTTTTTTTTTTTTTTTTGTCAGCATGTTTTCGAAAATAAAAGGTACCAAGGTTTTGTTCTCTGATGATGACTGTGTTGCTGGCTAAATCATTTAACATGAAGTAAGAATCGTATAGAGTGGCATGATATTTTTGATAGCTTCAGTTATAATGGTTACGACACAACTGACATAGCACATACAGTCAAAAGACATCTAGATGAGTGGGGTATTCATAACATACACCCATTAATGAGGAATATGGAACCCATTCTTTCAATAGTATGACAAAGACAAAAATAACTAGACTGTTAAGATAGTTATGCCTCTCTACACTCCTATTTCACACAAAAAAAAAACTCAGCAACGCATTAGTCATCAATAGGGAACGACAGCAAGAACATCAACGCCTGTAGCAGCAGCAGCAACGACGGCGGCAACAACAACAACGAAGTTTCAGTCGATAACTTAGAGTCGAGCCTAGCAACTATTACCTTTCTCTCGTGTCCTGTTGGTATGTATACTCATATGTATATACATGTATGTATGCATATATACATGTATACGTTTATACATGTGTGCATATATAAATGTGTATGTTTATGCATGTATGCATATATACATGTATACGTTTATGCATACATGCAGATATACATGTATAAATTTATGTATGTATGCATGTATACGTTTATGCATATATGTGTACGTGTATGCATGTGTGCATATAAGCTTACAAAGTATATACGGGCACAAATTTATATGCACACGTTTCTATGTGTACACACATAAAAGTTCATACATATGAACGCTTATGCATACAAGTGTATGCTTGTATATACTCCATGTATGCACGTATGAAGGTTTTTTTTATACATAGTGATAGTGACAAAAGAGGCCGGAGTCCCCGATAACTTTGCCAGCTGTGCTGTGTCAATAATTCCCTTCCATTGCAGGTTTCTGTGCTACAAATAATGAACCAAATAAGCTGATACAAATAAGATATTTAGTGTTGTGGAAAATCTTTATTTCAAAACGATCAGAATTAGATATAGATTTAACTCTTCCAGTCAGATAGCGTTCTTTGGATTTTGTAATATTGTGGATGCAGTTATTTTAGGCTCGAAAATAGATTTATCATAGTTCTGAATCTTATAGATTCGTTCTTTTTTATATTTTCGTAAAGGTGTATTTTAGTCCTGTAATTGATATCACCAGCACACATTTTTCTTTAAAGAGTTCCTCCTCACAAATCATCTTGAGAAGAAGTTTTAGGCTATTATCTCTGTGACAGTAATAGTGGAGACGCCAAATGTCAGATCTCCATATTTAAAGAGGTGTAATACATGAAGTCGAACTTGTCAGAGAGATCGTGAGCTCGGTTCTGAGATCGAGTGTCAGTCTTTTAGGGCAACACTTGGAGATGAAGTTGAGGATGTCGATTTTTAAAGAAGAAGGGCAGGGAGAGGATTCCCTCTGTCATCTATCTTGCAGAATCACCACCCGACGTTACTCGTCGTTGGTCCTACATTGTGACATTTATCCCGAGGCGATGTTTTCCTTAACTTCACAAGAAGAAACTTGGAGATAAAGTTGAAGATGTCGATTTTTAAAGAAGAATGGCAGAGAAATAATTCCCTGTCATCTATCTTACAGAATCACCACCTAGAGCTACTCGTCGTTGGTCGTACATAATAAAATTTATCCCGAGACGATGTTTTCCTTAACCTTACAAGAAGTTTATTGGGATTATAGAAATATTACTGGTGAGTACGTGAAGAACAACCCTGATATTTGGAATAACAGTTACAAGAACTGATCTGCAAAGGAAGAAACTTCCTGTGTCAGAACAAATAAGAAAGCTAGAAAAAATGAAATGAGATTAGCAACATCTGGTCTAATAAGACACTTATGATATTTTTTTGTTTTTAATACCTGATCTTTATTGAGAAAGTGAGTGGTGTTCATATATTTTCATGTTATGAATATAGAGTTTAGGTGAAAGAAAAGTAGAAAAATATGATATATAAAGCATATACACACATGTATCATAGTCGGAGACGAATCTAATTTAAATACATTTGGTAATATATATATAGATAAGGAATGGCAGTGGTATTACTTTACGTGATGAAATAACATTGAAAAAAGAATCCTAATGTATGCCCAAGTACATATTGTACAGCCGCGACAGTCACGTGGCATGGAACGTGACTGATGTCGCTCACGACCTGACGCTTCTCTGCCAACGTGACCCTGCTTGACCCGACCTAATCTAACCCAGTGCAATTACCTAATTACACACCACGGGTAACTTACCCACGCGGTATATATAGCGGGTTACGCCGTTTCCTAGGAGTTAACGGGTTGTGACCCGCACAAGTTTTCTTTTGTATATACTTGCAATCTATAATAATAAAAAAACATACAAAATCAGTTCAACCAGTTCCCTCGTACCTTACAATAAAGGCAGACGAACTCACTAAAACCTCTTTCTCTTCACCAACAGTAGCATCGCTACAATATGTGCGCAGACTCCCATGCGGGGGCCCACGTACACACGCGCACATATTCACACGTGCATACGCACACGCAAGAAAGAAAAAGCAAGGAGAGAAAGACAGACGGAAACGAAAGAGATGGAGACACGGGATAGACAGAGACGTGAGAAAGAGAGGCAGTGACGCGAAAGAGAGAGAGAGAGAGAGAGAGAGAGAGAGAGAGAGAGAGAGAGAGAGAGAGAGAGAGAGAGAGAGAGAGAGAGAGAGAGAGAGAGAGAGAGAGAGAGAGAGAGAGAGAGAGAGAGAGAGAGAGAGAGAGAGAGAGAGAGAGAGAGAGAGAGAGAGAGAGAGAGAGAGAGAGAGAGAGAGAGAGAGAGAGAGAGAGAGAGAGAGAGAGAGAGAGAGAGAGAGAGAGAGAGAGAGAGAGAGAGGCAGAGAGGCAAGAGAGAGACAGAGACGCAAAAGAGGGAGATAGAGACGCAAGAGAGAAACAGACGCGAGAGAAAGACAGAAACGTGATAAGCAAGATTGATACAATATAGAAGAGACAAGACCTGGGGAAGGAGATAAGGTCGAGAAGATCAGTCCATAAGTATCTGAAAATTGTTTGTCATGGATGGCGAGAGCGCTTAGGGAACTTGGTGATATCGATGTCGGTAGCAAAAGCACTCGGAAGGGAATTAAAACTTTTGTGAACAAAACTATTTCCTCGGAGAGGGATCAGAAAAAAAATGTTTGAATACTTATAGTGTACAATGGGAGAACACGTATTGAATTATATATATATATTGCTAGACTGATAGCTTAGTTATAGCTTTATTATACTATCTAGAGTAGAATGGAAAAGAATTTGAAGTTCCTGAGAACAAAACTTTAGAAGTGTGGCTACGTCTCTCAGATTGTTAATGTGCTTCATATGCATTTCTTATTGTATCAAAAGGGATCTGAATATCATCGTAGGTGTCAAAACCGAAAAAAGACAACGGTTTTCGACAGTGTATTTTAGTGTGTACTGAATTTCAAGTATAGACTATTTTAGAAACCAGAGCCAGTGGTGAAACAGTCCAGAAACACACACACACACACACACACACATATATATATATATGCAGAAAAGATCACTAAACAACACGTGATCCACAAATTTTCCTGGTAACCACTAAGGTTAAGGGATATACTGTTTTCTTCCGATTTCCTTAGTGGTTACCAGCAAAAAAAAAAAAACAAAAAAAAAAAAAACAATTATATATATATATATATATATATATATATATATATATATGTATATACATATACATATATATATGTATATATATATATGTATATATGTATATATATATATATATATATATATATATATATATATATATATGCTAATAAGACCACGGGTACATGTGTTCACTTATGCAAAGTAGACCACTTGGAAAAAGAAACTAACGAAGCAGAGCTGTCCCCCAACCCCTTGTTACTGTCCTGTACCATTTCTCTGAAGATGTAATATACGAAAGCGCTCTGCTTCGTTAGTTTCTTTTTCCAAGTGGTCTACTTTGCATATATATATATATATATATATATATATATACATACATGTATATTATTAATGCGCGGGTTGGGCAGAGGATGAACTGGGAGGAAGCAGAAATATAAAACGAGAAGAATAATGTGTACGAAGTAACTAAGCTAATTAACTAAAGAGGAGATAATGGCGATTGTGTGTGTATATTTTGTAGCCTCTGCAAAGCAAATTTACTTTACCGGAAGAATATAGTTCACCCCCGTCTCTTGAAGTAGAGAAAAGGTTTTGCAGGAAGGTAATAGAAACAACTGTACACAACCGTCCATAGTTACATAAACTTACACATCACGAGACAGTTACACATAACTACTCTACATCAATACTGACCCTCAACTCTTGTCTCTCCTGAGGAGATAAGTGAAATGACCTGCATTCAGCCAGAGCCAAATACATCAAGTATACCACCTAAGGCTAAATGGAACGACTTCTAGTTTGAGAATTAGTCGGCACTGACTAAAACATTCAGGCGTTAGACAAAAGGAGTTGTAATAAGTGAAATGACCTGCATTCAACCAGAACCAAGTACACCAAGTATACCACCTAAGGCTAAATGGAACGACTTCAGGACTTGGTTTGAGGATTAGTCCGCACTGATTAAAACACTCAGGTGTTAGACAAAAGGAGTTGTGAAGAGTACCCCGCCTATAAGAGCACTAAACCGAGCGGGGTCAGGTCTCTCGGCTGTGGTATTTGTAGTGGGCGAAAGCATTTAAGTCTTTGCACACAACTGGTTGAGCCGAGCCAGATTTCCTGGATTACTAGAACACCGAACTTAATCTGTTGGCATTACGTCGTCCCGTATGGCTCACGTGGGTTTTAGCGAGGCTGGCAATTAACAAAGACAAAGAACGATTCGCGGGTGCTGGTCTGTATACCATTACACTGGACACTGATGCCAATCCGCCTTTTTTTCTATCGAGGCTGCCAGCTTCCTGTATCGGTTCGCCGTTGTCTCTTCTGCGTAAAACAGGACCAAGTCCTTCCTCAAGGAAACCTGAACTGAATGGAATTATCCCACTTTATTCATATTTTTCTTTGATTTTATCTATTTTTTCTCAGTTATACTTAGACATGATATAATGAAACTGAAGCTGCTAAAATAAATTTTTAATCTACGAGTGGGCAGAAACTATGTTACCAACTGTGTGTTTATTGAACAAAATAAACTTTTTACTGAGTCAATCGAATATAGTACATCTCCAAGTTTTGAAATGTACTTAGATGAAGACAGAAAAATGCTACGGTAACTGTCAAAGGATTATTTAATTTTCCTAATTCTATTTTCTTGTTTAGGATTTTTATATATTTTTTATTTTGGTTTCTTGGCTCCAGGAGGAGCCAAGAAAAGAGGGAGGAAGGGGTGGTGAATGAGGGTGGAGTGGGTGTGGATGAATTTGGTGGGAGTGGAACTATCTTTTGAATTTGGCTACCTTCCTTGGTATATGTATTTTAGATTCTACACTTGACATCATTCTTGACCAAGAGGTCTTCTGTTGGCCCCTTGCTTTACCCTTGTCATCTTACAGCAGCCTTGGGTGATAAGAAAATCCTTTTCGTAGAAAAATTAATAGCTCGGAGCCATCTATAAGACAACTGCACGATGACATTTGACTCGACCGAGATCGGTTTTTCAGTTATAATAACGATGAGTGAAAACGACACGACCGTGGTCATTCCCAGAAGTGCTCCATGATGCACTGTGTCATCTCAGATTAAATTGCGTCGATTTCCTCTCGGATAATTTCCTTCAAATCCTCAAAAGTTTGAGGATGATATCGGAAAAGTTTTTCTATCAGATATTCCCAAAAGAAAAAGTGACAAGGACTTAAATCTGGTGACCTTACTGGCCACTCCACGTCTCTCCTTAAAGAGATCAAATGTCTAGGAAACATTTCCCTTTATACTCCGGAAAAAGATAGAGGAATTGTTATAATAACTGATGAAAAAAATGATAGTGCCTAGCCTACGGAATAAGAATTGTTCCGCATCTCTACCGCAATTACAGCCCTCACGGTGCCGACTCCAAATGTGGGAGATCTTTATGCCTCAGCCTGTATATATGACATGTAACATATGTGACACGTAATATATGTGGTATACAATATATGTGGGGTGTAAGATATATGGGGTTTAAGATATGTGGGATGGAATATAGATGATATGTGACATGCAGTGTATGTAGTAACTTATATGGTATGAAATATTAGTGATATGTGACGTATATGGTATGTTGTATGTGATATGTAGTATATGATATGGGGTATATGATGTATATATGTATGTATGTGGTATGAAACATGACTTCACGAGCAATACGTTGTGCTTTCACAATATATCCATTACTTCTCTCTTGACCTGCCTCTGGCTACTCTAACACATAGGGCAAAGGTGCCATGTTCAGCCAGTGGCGTACGCTTCTCTTATTATCTATCCCTGGACGTCATCCTGTTTTAATTTTCCTCGATTTCCCCCTCCACGTTATCACACTGGAGTATTTTACTTCCGAATGTTGGAGCGGATTCGCAGCCCTCAGCTTTCAGAAAGGAATGTGATATGATGAAGAGAGATAAATTTCATACAGTATGATACCTGATATGCTATGGAAAAAATTCTTAAAATTGGGCGGTACTACCGATTGATAGGAAGCTGGAGGGAAAATAGCTTAGTTTGATAACCATTTTGTTCTCTCCTTAGTCTCCCTCTTTCATCCTGAAGGTGTAACTGGTCATCTCTTTCCAGCATTACTTTCTCCTTTCCTGGTCCTGTCATTCTCCACAGCCTTTCTACAAATATTTTCCTTGTATCTACATCTGCTCTCTCGTCTTCCACTAAGCCCTCATTGACGGTTTATATTCTTTTCATACATTTTCTTTCTTTAATAATATTTCCTTTCATCTTTTCAACCTCAGCTTCCCCTTCCCATTTTTTCCCTCTTTGCATCAACACTGTACACATCTGGGCTATTTCATTCTGTAGTCGTTGACTGTGTTACTCGTAGTTTTCCGCTGCTTTTGCCCTCCACCCGACCCAAATCCGAACTTCCTCTCCTGCCCTTTGCACCCGAACTCTCGCCGTCCTTTCTCCCACGACGCGAACAAGATGCCAAAGTGTTTCATCTGATGATGCGACAGGGCAAAGCTCCTCACCAAACAAGGCCGTGGGCCTGGTCTTGGTGCTTCCTCTGTGAACAAACAGGCCCACAGTCTTTCATAGGATACAAATTGCATATTGTCCTGCCTCTTCCCATCCTTTCATTCCTTCTCATCCTTTCATTGCCGGCGAAGTGGCGGTTGGGCCAACCCGGCCGCAGGGTTAAACCAGATCTTTATCCGCTCTCAAAGTATTTCACGGTTGTGTGTGCATTTGCACGGTATGTGTGAGTATATATATATATATATATATATATATATATAGAAAAATTATATATACATACATATATATGTATATACATACATACATATATATATATATATATACAATATATGTATATATATATATATATTATATATATATATGTATATATATATATATAAACAACTACAATGCACTTTAACTTTAAACCATCAAGGCCGATATGCAGAAATTGAAATGTAGTACTGCCAAGGACTCGAACCCCAGCATCCTTGTTACAAGTGCGGCAGTGACTTACCAACTAGGCTATCAAGATATGTATATATATGTATATATATATATATGTATATATGTATACATATATATATGTACATGTATATATATATAT
>NC_134786.1:14489822-14492322 GCF_046742065.1 Oratosquilla oratoria | reverse complement strand
GGTGTTGTATCGAAATACTCTATCAACATTGTATATCAATTACCAGCCCTCAGTTTACACAACTATTTTCAAAATAATTCAACTCCATATTCTACAACCAGTAGAGATTGATGAAGAAATAATCAGGCTAGAACGAGAGCTAGAAACAGTTTGAAGGTGACAAATCAAACTTAATCTAACTCTAAAGCTATGAATGTCGATAAAAATAGAATAAGCAAGATTGTTCTAAATACAATGGCATTGGAAAGCGAAAAAGATATTCTATCATCTAAGCATTTCTTTAATAACTGGGATTGATAACTCATATTTTGACTTAAAAAAAGTCTATCACCTATATTTGGAATATTATGATTATTCTAAATGTTGTATTTCTTTTCTAAGAAAGGTTCCTTTTAGATATAATTTACTGGATGAAATAATGCAACGCAATACTTTGTTGTTGTTCAACAGCTTGAATGTACTATACGTAGTCTGCTCTAAAGAGAACAACAAGGAACAAGGATTTTTCAAACAGAAACGAAGTTGGACATTATCGTATATTTCCTCAAGCATAACTCAAGTAAGAGTTAAACCTTCAACTGCAAGCAGAGATGGCTATTTCTGCAGTCATTATTTTTAGGTAAAACATACACCTAGACGAAATAGTGTAAATGTATTCCAAAGAGTAGTATGCCTTTGCCAGTGCAAATAATGACTCTGACTAAGGTACAACTCAAGCATAAAGCTTTTCATGAGAAAGTGGCAACAGCGTTGCATACTTCGCTAGGTCTCTTCCTGGGCGAGTACAGAACTCAAGACGAATCTTTCGACGATTTCTCATTTCTTGGAGATTTTCCATACACAGAACAATCCCGTCGGTCACATTAGAATATTGGTACTTGATCGTGAAATACCTTAAAGATATTTTATGAAGGTATAGCTTTCATTGCTGGTTGATATATTTTTCTGTGCACCTCATACTTTATAATTGAAATATATTTTCTTGAGTAGAAAAACGATCAACGATGCAGCAACAAATGCTACATCTGCACAGAAAAAAACTACTGGGTGGTTTAGACATTTTGACCATTATTGTAATGATTTTTTTAAACATATTTTATTCAGTTTGAGAAAAGTCTCCTGTGGTCATAGGGTTGATCTTACGGTATCTCTGAGTCCTCCCGAGATGTGGTACTCTTGAAAAAAAACAAAACAAAAACAAAACCTTATTTAAATCTTACATAAATCCTTGGAAGGGAAAGATTTGTTATAAGGAACGATTTTTTTAAGAATGCCACCGTCAGATTCTTAAAAAAAATCCTTATATAAATCTTTCCCTTCCAAGGATTTATATAAGCTTTATATAAGGATTTTTTTTAAGAATACCACCGTTATACTTTTCTTAGCCAACGTATGCATTTGTTTCTTCAACTTCCTATTTCTTTGGATTTGTGTATCCGTTTGAGTTTATCGAGTGTGGCCTCCCTGAGTTAATGCGAGTGTGTACATTGTCCCAATTGTTTTTACTTGTTATAAAAAAAAAAAAGAGTTAAGCTCGTGATGTCCCGCCATTGTACCTCCACTGGTAAAACATGGGTTTAGATTAATTTTTATTGTCTAATTGTCACCCTTCAGTTTATTCCACAAATCAGTGTGTCTGGAAGTGTACCATTTGACGGCTTTTCAGTTCTCTTGTATGCTCTCTCGTTATATAAATTCTTCTACATATCACTTTAAGGGGACCCCCCCGCCCAAAATCTTTTTTTCTGAAGGATCTTGCTGATTTTTTCTGTGTGATATCTAGGTCTGAGGAAACCTTCACAGCATGAGTTTTATTCAGATCTGACGAGTAGTTTTTTATTTTTTAATAAAAAAACTAAAAAATACCATATTTTTGGGCTTCTTTCAAATCCTATCTCCTCTTACAATTTTTATTCGATGTCTTTCATTTTACAGCAAAAGAATCTTCTACATATATAAAAGAACAAAATAGAAAGCTTTTTTTAATATCTTTGTTTAACGCCGAGGAAAAAAAATATAAAAGAATTATCGAAAAAAACGCAAAAGTTTGACTTTGACACGTTATTTAAAATGATTTATTTAACATATGCAAAAAAACTCTCTATTTCATTTTTTGTCATTTATCTAGTGATTAATAGAGACCTCATATGCAAAAATCGGTTGAAAATTGAGGGAGGAGATAGACTTTGAGATTCAAAAACTTACATTTTTCAGAAATGAGTGTTAAAGTTTTTTTTTTTCCTTAGTTTAACAAATTTTACATTGGACCTCCTAAGACCCATTGAAAACAGGTTCCATTGTATTTTCATGATGATTTTGCATCTTTCAAGTAACTCAGGCACTTTGTACCCTCCTACAGTGTAGGATATTATTCACTCAAAGTGAGGGTCTCATAAACCGCCACCTCACTCTTTGTCGCAAAGTTTGAGTTCTTGGTCTAGAATGACCCAGCAAGGTAGTCTGATTGCTGGGATTCAGCTCTCTTTCTTTTCTCGGGTTT
>NC_134786.1:14477322-14479822 GCF_046742065.1 Oratosquilla oratoria | reverse complement strand
TAACCGAATGAACTGCCATGAGTTCGATTTCCGCCTTGTATATGTAATAAAACTCTTATTTGTAAATATTGGATGAAGGTCGAGTGTATTGCTGATATGACATTCATTTGTAACCTAAGTGAGAATTATGCAGAGACTCAAGAGTAAACTAATACAAAGTAAACATTATTGTCATATACACTTGTAACAACGAATCTGATTGGTGAAAGGATGAAGGAGGAGAAAATTCAATTGGTTCATGATTGTAATACCACGCCCTTTGGGGAGGATCTCAAATATAAAGTTAAAGAACATTGGACTAAAAAATCACTACGTTATTGTAAAGCTCACGTAGGATCTTGTATACATGCTCTCAGAGGATTCTTTGGAGCACGTTGTATTAGTATTAACTGAAGAAAGATACAGAAGGGAAATAGAATCTAATTCTCCTGGACAGAAGATTACAACTAAAAGAAATGAGTTGCTATATCCATAAGTGAGGACCACAAGGTGTCGAGAGGACTAACAATGGTAAGAGAGGTAATAGTGGACAACACAGACTAATAACAAAGGCGGCGAGAGTCGACAGGGGCTACGAGCTTGTGAACGAGAGTGGGGTGACAGTGGTGCCATTGTGTCATTATTCTGACTCCCGCCAGATGGATTTATTCAGCCAAGAGAAATATGTCTTTGCAACGAAATGGCTCCCCATACATTACAAAGAAATTTAGTTTTCACGGTCCTAATCTTGCGTATGCAACACAACCTCAACTGCCAGTTCTTACTCTACCTGTTAATTTATCTTATCAACCACATCATTTTTTTTTTTCATTTTAATTCCTTGGAAACACAATCGAGATTAACAAAGAGCTCGATGGAAGGACATTCGGAAAATGATACGCTGTCGGGGCTAGGACTCGAACCTAGCCTATACGTAACAAATGGACAGTGACTTAACCCATTACGCTATCATTGTGCTATCTTGATAATACTGTTACTTTATATTGAAGTTTTCTCAGAGGAAGAAAACATTTTAGATAATGATAAAGAATTTGTTCGAACCTGCTCAAGCAACTTCTGTGAATAATCTGGTTCAGTGAGAGATCTCGGTCTGTCCCAAAATAATGCAAAAATTTTAAGGACTAGGAAGGAAAACTTTTTATATTAAAGTAAAAAAAAAAATGTACAAAAGACTGCCAACTAAACGAAATATTGGAAAAAGGAATATTAAGGAAAAGTCATGTGTAAATGATTAAATATATTGAGTTGTTTCCTTAATGTTTATGAACTAAATCACAAAACTTTGAAGCCCTTCTTTTAGAAGTTACTTCATACATACATATACCAAAGTACGTTTTTCCCTTTATAAGTGGGTAGAGCAAGAGAAAGTAGGGAGTTTAAGTCAGGAGGAACTCAGTAGCTGCTACCCAAGCTGTCACCTTTGACTTTTGCGCTTGGCCTATTGAGGTAGGTAATATTCACTGCTGGGAATCGGGGAGGCGTGCAAGCCACAAAGGGTATAGAAGAGCTGAAACATTATACGATACTTGAATACAGGCATTCGATGATGACAGAAATTTCTTACACAATCCCCATCATCGAACGTTCGAAAATTCGAACTCGGCCTATATTACATTTTTGCCGTCAACGCCCACTGATGAGGTTGGGGTTAAGTAAAAATGATGCTCGGATCGCAGTTTTGGTCGGCATCGAATTCCTGCATACAAGTGTCGTGTAAGGTTTCTAACCTTTTATACCCTTTATGACGTAGCAAGCAAGAGACAGGCTAGGATTTCAAAACCCATCATCGAACCTGGTCGTATATGTTTTAAAAATCACACCAAGACAAAGGAAAAACTAAGCGAATAAAATATGCTATAATCGGATTTGATGGAAACTGGGGATGGCACTAATGGTGTAGAATTATGAAAATATAACTTTATTTGTCGGTAATTTGATATATATTCAATACTACCTTAGAAAATATTTTTTACCATCACAATTGCATTAACTAAGAACGGCAAACTACTTTTGAACAATCATGATATGTAAGGGATTATGTTTGGAAACCTGTAGTAGAATATCGAAACTATGAAACAGGAAGTTTGTATATTAAGCTAATTTATATTTCTGTTCACATCAAATACGAAATTAAACCACAGTCAACCTCTTGCAATAAAGATTTATACTTTTAATGAAATATGTAAAAATCACCCGAAAAAGTACCCTGGGTCACAACGAAAATGGATTCAAGTTTGTAGCTTACTAAATTATGGGGAGCGATTAAGAAGATTACAACTATAGTCATTAAGCTACCGACGGGCTGTGCCAGATAATAATGAAATATAGTTTGATAAAAGATATCAACTTTATATATAAAAGGGGGAAGGAAGATTCCTATTTTAAAGAAAATGGAGCATACATACGAGAATATTACAGGGAAATGTGTGTATAATTTCAAATTTACTTGCTGTAGGGTGGTGTTGGAAACTATAATATAAGTTGGAGAAATATAAAGGGT
>NC_134786.1:14467322-14469822 GCF_046742065.1 Oratosquilla oratoria | reverse complement strand
GTGTGTGTGTGTGTGTGTGTGAGTGTGTGTGTTTGTGTGTGTGTGTGTGTGTGTGTGTGTGTGTGTGTGTGTGTGTGTGTGTGTGTGTGTGTGTGTGTGTGTGTGTGTGTGTGTGTGTGTGTGTGTGTGTGTGTGTGTGTGTGTGTGTGTGTGTGTGTGTGTGTGTATGCGTGTATGCGTATGTATGTGTGTGCATAAGGGTGTACGTGTTATGTGTTTGTGTTTAGACGCGCTCTTATAAATACATATCATATATCTTGGTTCATTAATAAACAATACATTAAGTCTGAGATTCCGCGGGCATATTAAGTATTCATGAATTTTTACACTATTGTGGTTATGCATAAGAAGTTTTGACATTCGAAATTATTAACAAGACTTATCAGCTATACGAAATCAATAATGAAATAGAACGAGTGAGAATTGCTATTTCTCTTCTGACTGAGGTGTCAGTGGACAAATATCATGTCTTCTTTTTTGCCCATTGGAGAATGAACATCGACGCGAATATATGCAAATAAAATCTGCAACCATGCAAATGTTGGTCAATATATTTAATGGAATTTGTGTTTATACACGTGTCAGACTATCAGTGGTATCTATTGAAGCTAATGTGACACAATATACATTACCTTTCTGTTGGATTTATTTTTGTTGTCACTGTGTACAAATCGTTTGACGTTGGTGGAGAGTGATATGCCTATGTAACTTGAACATATGCTTTCGGAACTGTCTTTGGTACTTGTCATAAGGGATTAGTCGTGAGTTACACCCCACATATGAACATAAGGATGGAGGGGACTGCTATACAGCAAAAGACCATTTATCTTTTCTATCCATAGATCTAACCAACAGTTTCACCCCATACTACATTGGTATTAAGTATATTCTATTTGTTAACCAATGTATTGGTAAACTAGTTCTTGTCTATTTACTTCTTAAATCTAATTCTATCCTTTCTATTAATACGAGTCCGTGATGTCTTAATATGATGACCTTGACTGCATCAGCCTTGTTTGTGGTTATTACACCTTTTCGGGTGTAATTTACGTTTTTCTCTTATCTGTGTATATCTCTATTATCATTTGGTATATGTGACTTGGATTCCTGGGCAGTAATATTCCATTGATAATTGAATTAATTTTGTGCATGGCAATACGACCGCGCAATTTGCGATAGTTGAGGTTACAATTTATTTTTTGTCAGTGCATACATAACATATCACAAGTTACTTGGTCTAACTTGGGAAAAATCCATACTTGCACTGGAACATTATTTTTGTCAGAATTATTTTGCAATATACAGAAATATTTCTTAATCAATCTTATAAGACAAAATATACAATCTAGGTAGATTTTTCGATTTTGTTAGCTTATATTTCAAAGAACTGATTGACAGTATTATGTTATTGTGATAGTATCTTACATTCATATATCTTTACTATATTTTCATGTAACTACAATCACACTAATCTTTTTATTATTTATTATTCTTTATTTTGTTCTTTACTCTGTTTACATACACCTTCCAGGAACTTACTAAATATGGGTCATCGAACTGGAAGATGATGATATATCGTATAGAAAAATCTATATTTTGGCTTGAAGGAAAAATACAAAGCCATAATGAATTGCACTTTTGAGATTTGGCAATAATAGTACACCTGATCGTCTGCAATTGGAAAGAAAACTCTATGAATCATTTTGAAGCTTGAATTGCTTCGTTTTGTGACGCGCAGAATACGTGGAAGCTCTTTTGTTCTGATAAATAGACAGGATGTACAAGTCTTCAAATTTGCACTTGGGAAAGATAATTGAAACGCCCAATTCTGATGTCAATGTCTCAAACAAAGGTAACACTAGCAAACAGATTCCATCTTCCACGAAATGGTTATTGAACATAGATTAGATTTCTAGCGACGAAGCAAAATATCTTTTACAAACAAGTTATTTTGCCATTGTGCAGATTTGGGAAATGTTCGAGTTTTGTTATGTGTTCATGAAGTTGAACATTAATCTATTCTTTTGTCGTGAGCGTTTGGCAGTAGTTGTATATTCTTCTGTATATATAAGTGGACGAGGGTAATTTATTTGTCAAAAATCGAGTGTCATATAGATAATGCTGACAATATGAATTTGATATTAATGGTACGTAGGAATTTACTGCTATTTATCATAAAGAATATGTTTATATCAAGGTTAGGTTAGGTTAGGTTAGGTTAGGTTAGGTTAGGTTAGGTTAGGTTAGCTTAGGTTGGGTAGGGTTAGGTTAGGTTAGATTGGGTTAGGTTAGCTTAGGTTAGATTAGGTGGTTAAGTTAGGTGGTTAGGTTAGATTAGGTTAGGTGATTAGGTTAGGTTAGGTTAGGCTAGGTTAGGTGGTTAGGCTAGGCTAGGTTAGGTGGTTAGGCTAGGCTATGTTAGGTTAGGCTAGGTGGTTAGGTTATGTTAGGTTAGGTTAGGTTAAGTTAGGTGGTTAGGTTAGGTTAGGTTAGGTTAGGT
>NC_134786.1:14457322-14462322 GCF_046742065.1 Oratosquilla oratoria | reverse complement strand
GTCTGTCTGTCTGCCTGCCTGCCTGTCTATCTATCTATCTATCTATCTATCTATCTATCTATCTATCTATCTGTCTGTCTGTCTGTCTGTCTGTCTGTCTGTCTATCTATCTATCTATCTATCTATCTATCTATCTATCTATCTATCTATCTATCTATCTATCTATCTATCTATCTATCTATCTATCTATCTATCTATCTATCTATTTATCTATCTATCTATCTATCCAGTCCATCTCTCTCTTCCTCCTCCCTCCTGTCTCTCTGTCTCCCTTTCTCTCTTTCTCTTTCTCTCTTTCTCTTTCTCTCTTTCTCTTTCTCTCTTTCTCTTTTTCTCTCTCTCTTTCTTTCTCTATGTCTCTTTCTCTCTTTCTCTTTCTCTCTTTCTCTTTCTCTCTTTCTCTTTCTCTCTCTTTCTCTTTCTCTTTCTTTCTCTTTCTCTTTTTCTCTTTTTCTCTTTCTCTTTCTTTCTTTTTCTTTCTCTCTCTCTTTCTCTTTTTCTCTCTTTCTCTCTTTCTCTCTCTCATTCTCTCTCTCTCATATTCTCTCTCTCTCTCTTTCTCTCTTTCTCTTTCTCTTTTCCCCTCCCTCTCTGCCTCCCCCCTCTCTCTCTCCATCCATCTCGGTAATCACTTATAAATCGTGTATTAAATCACAGATCCCATTTCAAATAGTCAGTCATACAAGACCATGGCAATAATAATCCCGATTAAAATGATGATAATAATGAGGATGATATCTATTATGGTGGTGATTTAAGATAATGATAATAGTGTTGAGAGTATTGACAATGATAATAACAATAAGAATAATTATAATGATGATATTGTTGATATTGTTGACGAAATTATTGTCGTGATACTAACAATAATACTGACAAAGATAATTGAAATGATGATATAAGGCGGTGATAATGATAGTATTGATGATACTATTTGTAACACTATCCGTGATAGTATGATAGCAGTACTGATAATAGTAGCAGTAGAAGTATTGACGAGAATATTGACGTTAACACTGATGATTGTACCGACGACAGCATTGGAAATATTAGTGATAGTATTGACGAGCAGTATTGACGATAGTATTGACGACAATATTGATGATCAAATTAACAACGTTATTGGTGATAATACTGACGATGATATTTACGGTAGTATTGACGACCGTATTGGCGATAGTAGTGACAATAATATTGGCGTCAGTACTAATAAGATTGACGATAGTAATGACGACAATATTGGTGACAGTATTCGCGATATTGTTGGCGACAGTATTGACGATAGTATTGATGATAGTATTGACGACCGTATTGATATATTGACTCTTTCATAACAGCAGGACGTATTCCTTGCATAGCGCACAGGCTAAAACCTCGTGAGTTTCTCCACATATAATCTTCCGAATATTCAAGCAATACATTTAATGCGGCTTCAAAGCTTCTTGCTGGCTCCATTTCAGTAATGAAGAATAAACTTAATAATAAATTGACTGGAATTCGCTGAACTGGAAAGGGATTGAAAGTACATATATAATCTTCCCTCTTTCTCTTCTCTCTACTTAATCCATGCGGAAATTGGTTCTCATTGCTTTCCGAGAAACACTTCCAGTTTATATCTAGTACACTCTTCTCGCAGAATAACGTGTCATTTTAGTCTATGCATTATATCTCACTTTCTTTGTCCTCCACGCACGTTATTACTTGTTCGACATCCTGACTACGGATTCTTATAGCTTTATTCTTCGTCTTATAATTAATCATTTCCTTATTGTTTATAATGAAATCTTGTTTCGTCTAGCCAATGAGTTGAGCTGCACTCTAATCATTAAAAGTAGATCAAAGTGTTCCCGTTTTCTTTACATTGTTTGCCATTCCTATTCGATATTTATCGACCAAATTCATTCATCTCCAATACCTTTATTATTTTATATCTTCTTCGAGTTAACATGAATAAATTACAATTGAAAATGCTAATGTGCTTCATTTGAGTACATTTTGTTGTTTTGTCATCATGTTTGCAGAATACTTAAGTATATCTGACACACACAAACTTTGATATCTTTTCATGCACTTCATAAGAAATTAGGGCATTCGAATATGAAATGAGCAAGTCACTTTTCGTTAAAACTTTTAAGGCGCAGGCTATATATGATAATAAAGATGTGAAAGTGCTGAAAGGTATAAAAAAAGAAAAAACAAAAAAACAAAAAAAACTCCAGAGTAAAAACCTTCTTCTGCAATATCTGTGAGCTTATATCATCGGGATTATTTTCCAAGAACTACGACAAACTTCAGACTTTTCATTTTGTTCCTTTTTCATCTATTACATACGATCTAGTTATGTTCATGAATTATGTTGACTAAATGATTATTGTGTAAATATAAAAATATTTATCTGCCTCTAATGTGAATGGTGGTACAAGCGGCATAGGATGCAGCTTTATACTAGGAAGCGGTGTTTTGTGTTTTTTCAATTTTGCATCATTCGTCTATATTTTTTCACTTTCAGATTTGTCTGCATTTGTTAAAGAGAGAGAGAGAGAGAGAGAGAGAGAGAGAGAGAGAGAGAGAGAGAGAGAGAGAGAGAGAGAGAGAGAGAGAGAGAGAGAGAGAGAGAGAGAGAGAGAGAGAGAGAGAGAGAGAGAGAGAGAGAGAGAGAGAGAGAGAGAGAGAGAGAGAGAGAGAGAGAGAGAGAGAGAGAGAGAGAGAGAGAGAGAGAGAGAGAGAGAGAGAGAGAGAGAGAGAGAGAAAGAGAGAGAGAGAATGATGGAGAGAGAGAGAGAGAGAGAGAGAGAGAGAGAGAGAGAGAGAGAGAGAGAGAGAGAGAGAGAGAGAGAGAGAGAGAGAGAGAGAGAGAGAGAGAGAGAGAGAGAGAGAGAGAGAGAGAGAGAGAGAGAGAGATAGAGAGAGAGAGAGAGAGAGAGAGAGAGAGAGAGAGAGAGAGAGAGAGAGAGAGAGAGAGAGAGAGAGAGAGAGAGAGAAGGGTCCTGATTCTACTTACATTGAAACCTACCTATATCTCCGTATTACTTTATAATTGCATCGTCATATTACTACTCGACCTGCAAAATGAAAATATTTTCATCAAAAATGGCACCTGCATTTCAGCCACATTTACCTCCTATAATACAATTATTCTGCGCCGTTGGTGTATGATATAGGTCCATACTGATTTGTGGGAAGGCTTACAAAGAGATTGCTTACAGCAGCCATGAATTTCGACACATGTGTTTATAGGTGATTTACATCAGCAATTCTCAACACTTCCTCTGTCATTTACATCCTCGGTTTGATAAATTTAGCCATTTACCCAACTACTCCCATATAATACTACAAAATATGAGTACATAATAGAAGTGAACGATTGGACATCATAGCCATCCAAGTCTCCAAAGCAATTTCAATGATGCATATGGTGCTTGTCTGGGGGTGATATTTTTATATGCATTATTTCTATAATCTAATCTATTATACATACCCATAACACACTAATATACGTTTAACTTTCATCTCTTTAAGTATACATTTATTGCTTTCTTTTGCTGCTATAAGTTGTATATACTAATACTGAAACAATGTATATTATCTATTTAGCTTAATAAACAGCTCTATCAGATATTCAATCTGGTGTGAAGAATGTGATGCCTCAAGAAGATACGATATAAAATCAATTGTTCTCATAACCTATTGGAGCATTCTCCGTTTCAGTATCATTATCAATGATTATGTAAAGGGAGACGCCTTTACGTCTTTATCTATCTATATTAGTAACACTTATAGTCAGTAATAATGATAACCTAAGCAAGATGTTGTAATGATTATAATTTATTTTATATTATTTGTTTTGTTTTGTTATTATTTGTCTGTCTGATTTTCATTTATTATTAGTTATATGTTAATTTATTATTATTTACTATTTACCTGTTTGTTTATTATTTAACTATACCTATGCATTTGTTTATGTCTTTTATTTGTTATTTACATTGTTATAGTTTTTATTCATTATTTTATTATTATGATTTTTTTCGCATCCGACCTAGATATGGACCAAAAGGTCTCCTGTCGGCATGCTCCGCCTTTGTAATCCTTTATTGTAAACACGAAACTCCACAGTACCTTGCAACGATCCAGCTTCCAATGCATATGTACGGGGAAGAAAACTTTTGTCTGTTTTCTTTGTAGCATTAGTGTGGGACAGTTTCTAAGTCAATGGTTTATAACAATAAGAAGAGTAGGAAAACGGCCAGTTATCAGTTTTCCTTATATGGAAAGGTGTGGGGAGATCATTTGAACATACTTGGCTCAGTTCAAAAACCAATTGTCAGTTCTCCGATTTGCACCTTTAAGTGGAGATAAGGACGTTAATATGTATTGGGTGACTAATGAAACACAATAGAAATGAATATAAAAATTATTTAGCACAGCAAAAAAAAAAAAAAAAAAAATGCAAACGCTCTCAGGGCCTAATCGAAACTGCTCGCCAAGCTAGGCAGGAACTCTCGAATGAGCGAGCATGATACATGGTTCTTATTTACATGCATATTTATAAAATACAAATAATATGTACAATAATAAATACACAATGTTTCAAGTACACCATTGCAATGAGGGGGAGATGATTCCCTTTGACGCCCTTCTTCCAAGACCGCGCTATGATACATGGTTCTTATTTACATGCATATTTATATAATACAAATAATATGTACAATAATAAATACACAATGTTTCAAGTACACCATTACAATGAGGGGGAGATGATTCCCTTTGACGTCCTTCTTCCAAGACCAAGACGTGCTGGACCCAAACTCATAGGTCATTTAAAACAACGAAATCGCCGAGATCACTTGCACTTCCTGAGTGTTCTGAGGCCCTTGCTAAGGTTAGATTAAACTACATTAGATTAATTAGGTTAGAAAAAGTTAGATATTGATAAATGTTAGCAAGAATTTAGGAAATTCCACCATACCGATAAATATATTGATCGATAATGGCGAATTATT
>NC_134786.1:14412322-14444822 GCF_046742065.1 Oratosquilla oratoria | reverse complement strand
TTACTCTTTAATTAAACCTTGCTATATCACTCACTAGCTTTTGTCCCCAAGATGTGTGTATGCATCACACTCGGGTCCTTCCCCCCTGTCCTTTCCACACCTTATCCTTCTTCATGTATATATATATATGTGTGTATATATATATATATATATATATACATATATACACATATACATATACATACATATATATATATGTGTGTAAATATATATGTATATATATATATATATATATATATATATATATATATATATGTTGTTTTATACAATCTTTTACACATTTCTCTACTATCTATGCCCAGTGTTCTTCATGTTGTCTCAAACTTTTACTCTACCCTTTTCTATGACTTACTCTTCCTGCTATAGGCTAGAATACTTTTTTTTCATCTTTTTTTTTTTTATCTTTTACGTAAACTCAAACCTTTAACTCCGTTGGTGGTCTATACTCCAATTCTCTCATAGATCAAGTCTTTCATGCGTCACTCCTCACACATACCGTTTGTACCTAACATTTATGTAAGCATCATTCTTTACATAATATTCTCAACCATTTACCTTTATCATTCTTGGAATGAGATTTTCAACCCTCACGCTCATTGTGTCATCTTTCCTTAGCTATGTCTAATGCCTTTGTATTTCTCAATTAGCTTTCACTTTTATCTTTCATGCGTAACTCCACATGTGAGGATAACGTCATCATGTATGAGCTCTCATCCTAATCTTGCACACTCCAGCCATCGTTATTTCTGTCCAGCATCCTTACAGGTACAATATGTGTTCAAAAAATTATTTCCTTTCACCTTTAACCTCTAAAATTGATGAATCCTGTACCATCCTATCCTCCGTGTTTCACATTCATGATATGTGTGTGCTGTTCTGGTGTACGAGTATAGTAATAAGAACACAGTATATTGTCGTATTGTAATTCACAAATGTACAAATGATGGCTCGAATATACAAAACCTTTACGATCGTAGGATTTTTCGTGTAATGTTAGCATTCTTCCTTTCGAATTTCTCACCATTGTTCAATCTGCTCTAGAAATCAAGCTAACATTATACAATTTTAAAGTATAAATACTGTATACATTGACCAGCGAATATTTTTTATTTTGATTGAGCATGACTGCGTAATGTTAGCTTGACTTCCACCGTAATTTACTGAACAGAAATTCGAAAGATGGGATGCCAACGTTTCAGAGCAAATCTTACAATTATAGAAGTTGTGTCACTCGGGCCGATTTTTTTTTTCTATTTTGTAAACAAGACCATAATTGGAATACGCTTTTTCATTTATACACAAATTAAAATCCTTTCAGTGCCAACTCATGCCAGTAAACTGAAAAAGAAATGACTTTCCCAACTGTATCAAAACCCTTCAACCCAATCTCTAATGTAGCACTGACCCGGCATTCTTTGTGTTCAGTCTGCTTCAAGTATTACTCTTCATACACATCCCTCTCCTTGCGTAATCTGTCAGCCTTCACCTTTCACACTCAACCTTCTCCTTGAGCTCTTATTTCATCCTTCACACCCATCCTCCTCTTTTCCTTTCTTTCATCTTTTTATTGAAGAATTTTCTATTCCATGCAACTCTATGCCGTCAAGCCATCTTATTCTTGTTAGTGTCATCCTTTTGGTAGCGGAAGCTGTCTTAATTAACACCTGAATATAGTATTACATTTCTTTCTATTCTAGTTTCCTCCTGTCTATGTAATTCATCTCTGTTGCCACCCCAGTGCTGCAAAGGGTTAGATTATGTCGATTATTTTCTTTGTGCCGGGTTAGATTTGTTTTCGTTGAGGCCATCGTCAGTCTCTTTTCATCTCCTTGAGGCCCTATTAGTAACATAGGTGGCTATGGCAAACGAGTATTTCGTGCTTCTTCCGTATTGAGGGAGAACATTCTTCTAATCCTGGTGACAAAATGGTCACAGCATATCCGAAACCACTTTCGTACATTGTAGCACTTTCCATCGTATTCTGGACTTCTATTTATCTCCGTGGAAAGGAAGGGGTAAGTTCAAATGGACCCATTATTGCGTCCTCTTTTGGCGCCCTCCCGTTCATTCCTTCATCAGTCTTCCTCTTCCTCCTCCCTTCATCAGTCTTCCTCTTCCTCCTCCCTTCATCTGACTGGTTCTTCTCCTCCCTCCTTCCGCCTGCTCTGCGCTGTCTCCTACTCCCTCTCTCACTCTCCCTCCGCTCTTTGGCACCACACAGCGTCCTCGTCTTCAGGCGGAGCCTTCTCTATCTATTTTTCATATTCCATTGTACTTCACTTCCTCCTTCCTGTTCGTTTCTCAGGTTTCTTTCTGTCTTTCTTTTATTCTTTCTTTCCATTTGCCTATTCTTAAATTTCTATCATTTTTGTTGCTGTGTCTGTGTTATTCCCCTTTTCTGTTTTGTCCGCTCTTTCTTCACCTTTGTATTTCTTCTTTCTCTCTCCTTCATTTCTTTGCTTCAATCATTTAAGCCAAAAAAAAAAAAAATAATAATAATAATATATGAATAAATAAATAAACAAATAGATAAATACAAATTAAATACTGCATTTGTCCTTTTCTATTTATCTAATTTACTCTACTTCATCAAGAAGCAGATGTCTTTCTTCATTTGTTATCTCTGCCGTTTTTCATGTAGTACCTTTTATCCTCTTCATCTTATTCTCTTTCTGATATCATCGTCTCTGTATTATTTCTCTGTTTATTCGTTCTTCTGGTATTCGTTTCTCTGCCTTCTCCCTCTTCGAAAACTGTTGTTTTCCTTTAGTTTGTCATGAATAAATTTCATCGTTTTTGGTCTTTGGACATTTCAGAGGAGTATGAGTGCAATGATAAGCAAAAGTTTCAAGTTTCACTCCGATTCGTTCCTTTTCATAAATGTATGGTAGTGAAAACCCAGACATAACCTATGACAGAAAAAAAAATATATTGTACATATCTCATTATTGTGCGGTTAATATAATTGTATATGTAACAATTTAATCATGATTAAAGTAAATATAGCTAAAAAATATTGTGTGTTAATCTTGTGTGTGTATTTTTCTTGGCTTCATGCACCGTTTCGAACACTCGACCTTGACAAACGACATATCAAAACGATTCAAATATATCTTTTGTTGTTGCGACATTAATATACATTCGTTTCCGGAAAAAATCACCTTAATTGTAAGGGAATTATTGTATATAGAAATATTAAGTGATCATCAACGTAAGTTACATTATCATTGTTTTACTGCGTCAGGGCAATTTCGTCTGTCCACAGGAGTATAAAGAAGTCATTTTGGCATAACACTGTTTTGACACATTACTTCTTTTTTTTTAGGTACATATGTTTATTACTTTGAATATTCAGAGCATAGACATCGAATACAGATGATAATTGATATTGTACCAAAATCGTGATTACAAACAGAAACTAAACTTACGTTGAATTTATTTCAATCTTACTTGCAAAATAACCTGAAATAAATATTTGCAACAAGAAGATTGCTTAAGATTTCGAGAGAAAGTGTGAAAGGTCTTACTTGAGAAGGGGAACATACGTACATCTATTATGTACAATAATGCCGGAAAGCATCAGATCTTAATATTTCAATGCATAGAAGGAGAGCCTTTATCCAAACACGAAAACAAACAAAAGAGGAAATATTCTACGACCTGACTTTGCTTCTTTTTAGTTTTCAAACGTTACATTTTCCAACATCTGAGCCGTTACTCTGCTAGGGAGGTAAGTGTGAATAAAACAAAGGTCTTATGTATTTAAGGAAGTGGAAGATTTATGAAATTTTTTGGCTCGAAGGCCAAGCGCTGGAGCCGGTAGGCCATTCAACGCATATTCATCTCATATAGATAAAAATTCAAGTAAAACAGTAAAAACAATAAACATTGACAAAAATACATCACAACAACATACACTCACAAGCACTCATATTAAGGGAGTGGAAAAAGCTGCTGAACAAAGAGGAAGGAAATTACAAGAAATAATTAAGAGATGAGGACTTCTGGGACCAAAACCTTTGGCGAAGATTCGTAGAGGCCGGACAATTTCAGCCATAGCCCATCTTGCGTCTGGCGCGAAAGGGGAGAAATGTATTTAGGACCATTTGTCTTTACTGTCATTAAGCGTTGAGTCTGTAGCGGGACTCGAACCGCTATTTATCAAGTTTCTTAGTTGTAAGCATTGCTAACCTAGTCCGTTCGGCCACCATGTTCCCCTGTATTTAAGACCATATGTTCTTTACTGTCATTAAGCGTTGAGTCAGTAGCGGGACTCGAACCGCTATTTATCAAGTTTCTTAGTTGTAAGCATTGCTAACCTAGTCCGTTCGGCCACCTTGTTCCCCTGTATTTAAGACCATATGTTCTTTACTGTCATTAAGCGTTGAGTCAGTAGCGGGACTCGAACCCCTATTTATCAAGTTTCTTAGTTGTAAGCATTGCTAACCTAGTCCGTTCGGCCACCTTGTTCCCCTGTATTTAAGACCATATGTTCTTTACTGTCATTAAGCGTTGAGTCAGTAGCGGGACTCGAACCCCTATTTATCAACCTAGTCTGTTCGGCCACCATGTTCCCCTATGTGATCGTCTGAATTCTATATTGCTTGAGACCTTTTTATTTCGGTAAAATAAGATGTGAATATTATTGAGACGTCACGTTCAGCCGTTATGGTGGGTTATGGCGGATTCCGCCATTCTTTTTAGCGGACCTTTCCCTTCCCTCCTAGAATTATGATGGAAGGTTGGTAAACAGATATTTGGGCTAAAAAGACATATGGCACTTTCTTATACATTTAAAGATGACTTTGACAATATTTTTGGAAAATAAAGCCAATAATAGTTTTACTAGATTATATGAAACGCATGAAAGTAGAAAATCAAGCCAGTAATTGGATTACAAAAGTGAAAAAAGTATACGTTAGTTTAGGTTATACATAGACACCTAACTTAACGACCTAATCTAACAACCTATCCTATCCTATCAACCTAATCTAAACAAGCCTAATGCTCAGCCTAAGCTAACTTAGCTAACTTAAGCTAACATAACATACTCTAGCTTAACCTCGCCTTATTTAATATAACCTGACATCCTAACCTAATATCCAAGGTTAACAACCTAACCTGACCTGACTACTTAGCCTAACCACAGAACCACAACTGAAAAAGAACCCCTTGCATTTTTTTTTATTTTTCTATTGCCTTATAATTGTGGAAAGCCGATTTCAATGGTTTAATGCCCTGGCGATTATTTCATTTCCGCAAGTATTATGTCGACAAAAGGCCTCAGGGGAGCAGACATCAACATATTGTACGAAACAGGGCACAACGCTAATATATACCACAAATCTATTTCATCGTCAGATGACAAAGCAGTGCAATTTGGGTATCGGAGTACAAAACTTTTTATTGACTGATATGGAAAACATGATTTTTCACTCGCTGGTCCATAACACTCGGATTAGAAGTTATTCAGCTCAGTTCATGTGCTGATAGTTTACTGTATCTGTAACTTGGAAAAGACGCCACGTTTGGTTGCCTTTCGAACATGGTATTTGTTAGTCTAATTTATAATGTACATATTTAAAAAAAATGGTGCTATGTTTATTTTCTTGGATTAGCCCCGTGGGAAAATTTTTATTTCCGTCGTAGTTATGTCGATAAAACCCCAGTAGTGCAGAAATAAACATTCTGTATAAAACAGAGAACGACAATCATCCAGTGTGTGTATTAGTGTGACCTATTTACCACCGGAACAGAAACAGTCAAATCCTCATACAATTTTTTTTTCTATAAATATTTTAATGGATTAAAATAATCCGGTATGCTGTGAGCCGTTGATGATTTTTTGTTCTTTGGAATTTGTTGACTAATACCCGTGAAAGACAACGTAACTCGTAAAGATTAAAATATTCTTTTTTATCGTTTATTCTAAACCGACATACGCAGCTTAAGCGTTGTCGTTGGTTGAGTGCACCCTGGAGACTCATACGATGAGACACTCTTGGCGCAAAACTTTAATTCATCTTCTGACGTCTGCTGTTTCATACTATTTTAATGGAACCAGTGACTGGTACTTGTGAATGGTGGTTCTGCGATACGGACGTCACGAAGAATCATCTCCTTGTCCTTCATCCCTAAGACCCATTAGCATCCTCACCTGCATCAGGTGTTGAGGATGCTGAAACTCGGTCTCCAGACCGGGTTCAGGATCTCAGTCAACTTTAACTTTGTTTCCTTCAACTTTAAAGACAAGGAGAACCGACAACCGGCGATTGCTCCTTCCTTCCTCCTCCTCCTACTACAAGCCTCTGAAAAATAAACAGGACCACACTAATATAACAGAGAAAATTCAATGTTTTCTCCCAGAGATCTATGGGATGGTCCGTGGACTGTTTTCAGGTGCTGTGGGGTTGCTAGTTTCTAGTGTAACTCGTGGTAATACTTATCATTATTATGTTAAATTGGATAACCGCTAACGTTCTGATGATCTATGTAGCTGATCACTCAAAATTGCAGAAGATTTTTTTTCCTCATTGTTCAATGTGGAACAGAAGTTTCCAATATTCATCTGGGAGACATCAAAATCTGCAGATGCTGGTACTCAAATGAATATTGAAAACTTCTGTTCACATTGAACGATGAAGACAAAAAAATCTTCGCAATTTTTGCGGTCAGCTACACAGATCGCCAGAACGTCAGCGGCTAACCACTTCAACAAAATTTGTATTAGAGAGAAGAATACTCCAAGGATATTATCATAATGATAATAAGCTACTTGAGACTCCTTGTGCAGTAATACCTATCTAAATACATATTCAAAAATCATACAGATGAACATTGATGAAACCACACAACGGATAATTTTCTTCTACTATGAAGTAGATTATAGCTCTCTTGCAATGAAGCCAAACTACGAGTTAATTATTCAATAAGGTAATAACGAGACTCGACAATACATTTGTAACATGTAGATATATAATACTGAATACATAATAGGATCATTATACTGGAATATGTACTTTACATGGTACGCGTCAGGCTGAGCCGTCCATGTGGAAATAGCATCAGACTCATACTCAAGTTCAAAGTCATCATTTAGCTTTACCAGATCAAACCACTTACAATAGAATGATGCCAAATCCAACCGATTACAGCAGTTTCAAAACTAGTTATCACCGATTATATACCTCAATTTCCTAAAGACCGACGGTTCTTAAATGCTTTCATATTACTTCAGTACCTACAGCTACCATTTCGCAATAACGCTGAGCAGAATCGTATGTCGGCAGCAAGAAAAATACGCAAAAATGATCGCCTCTATCCACCATTTTTTTTATACTGCTGTACTTCTGTGAGATGTGGACAGTGTATCAAAGACATATCTGAAGAAAATTATCATGAAGTGGTAACATAGTATTCCAGATACAAAAATGGTCTCTCGAGTAGACTTCCCAGTATCTACAAACACCCTGATGTTGTTACATCTACACTGGACAGAATACGTAACTTATATGCAGGACTGACATTCCTGCAAACTATAAGGGAAAAGACCCCAGAGGGTATAAACCACAACAAATAAAGAGGTAAATAAATATATAAATAGAAGAATTTATACGTAAATAAACGAATTGAAATAAATAAAAGAATAAATAGATAAATAAATAAATAAATTAATAAATAAGTAGATAAATGAATAAATAAATACATAGAGAAATAAGTAGATAAAGAAATAGATAAAATAATAAATCAATAGATAAGTAAATAAAGTAATAAATAAATGAATAGAAAATAAACGAATGAATATATATATATATATATATATATATATATATATATATATATATATATATATATATATGTATATATATATACATATATATATATATATGCACAGTAGACCACTTGGAAAAAAGAAACTAACGAAGCAGAGCGCTTTCGTGTATTACATCTTCACGAAAGCGCTCTGCTTCGTCAGTTTCTTTTTTCTAAGTGGTCTACTTTGCATAAGTGAACACACGTACCCATGTTCTTATTAGCATATATATATATATATATATATATATATATATATATATATATATATAAACATATATATATATATAAACATATATATATATATGTCTGAGTATATATATGTATATATATATATGTATTATATATATATATATATATATATATATATATATATGTGTGTGTGTGTGTGTGTGTGTGTGTGTGTGTGTGTGTGTGAGTGTGTGTGTGTGTGTGTGTGCGTGTGTGTGTGTGTGTGTGTGTGTGTGTGTGTGTGTGTATGTGTGTGTGTGTGTGTGTGTGTGTGTGTGTGTGTGTGTGTGTGTGTGTGTGTGTGTGTGTGTGTGTGTGTGTGTGTGTGTGTGTGTGTGTGTGTGTGTGTGTGTGTGTGTGTGTGTGTGTGTGTGTGGTATGTTCAATAAGTAATGAGAAAATGTCAGGCGAGGCATTAAATATGATTTGATCAAAATACTACTTCATGGTGAAGTACACATATTCCATAAAATTATTAACTAACAACTTTCTATATATGTAGGTCTGAGTGCAGCGGTGAACGTGGTGGAACCAGTCTGATTCGGTTAGCCGATCTGTGAACACTTGTCAAGATGCAGCATCAAATTTTGTGTTAAACTTAAAAAAAAAAAAAAATGAAGCTTATGGAATGTTAAAGGAGGCCAAGCAAGTTTCCATCGGTGGTTTAACAGATTTTTTGAAGGAAATGAACAGGTTGAGGATGAATCTAGATCTGGAGCACCGAAAAATGCACGCAAGGAGGAAAACATTGAGGAAGTGCAAAGGTTAGTGACGCAAGAATGTCGAATATCTGTGAGGATGATATCTGAAACTGTTGGTATTAGTATTGGCACAGTAGAGACAGTTCTGACCGAATATCTGAAGCTCCACAAAGTCTGTGCCAGGTTCGTGCCAAAGATCTTCCCCGACGACCAGAGGCAGTTTTGTGTGGGATGTTGCACTGACATTCTCGAAATGATAGAGGCTGATTCAGGTTTCCTGAATAAGGTAGTGACTTGCGACGAGAGTTGGGTGTTCACCTACGACCCTGAGAGCAAACATCAGTGCTCAGTGGAAGCACGCGACCTCCCCCAGACCCAAAAATGCAAAGATGAGCAGGTCGCAAGAGAAGGCCATGTTCATTCCTTTCTTTGACTCCCAGGGTTGAATGGTTTCCTCAGGGTCAAACCGTCAATAAGGAATATTACTTTACTGTTCTGAAAAGGTTCAAGAAGATGAGAAAGAAAAGGCCTCAGCAGTGGATGAGTGGTCTGTGGTGGTTCCATCAGGACAATACCCCATGCCACAAGTCAACGCTGGTGACCACCTGGATGGCCGACAGGGGAATGAAAGTGGTACAACACCCACCCTACAGCCCTGACCTAGCCCCTTGCGACTTCTTCCTGTTCCCACGCATGAAAGACAGCCTCATAGGAACCAGATTCCAGGCAACAGAGGAGGTGAAAGAGGCATCGTAAAGTTACCTCAAGGGACTACTGAAAAAGGACTGTAAGGAAGTCTTTCAGTATTGGGAGAGACGCATGCAGAAGTGTGTAGCTGCGAGAGGCAATTATTTTGAAGGAGACAAATTTTGTAAGATTATGAAAATAAATAGTGTCTCTCCTGACATTTTCTCATTACTTATATGTATGAATATACGTGTATATATATGTATCTATCTATCTATCTATCTATCTATCTATCTATCTATCTATCTATATATATATATATATATATATATATATATATGTGTGTGTGTGTGTGTGTGTGTGTGTGTGTGTGTGTGTGTGTGTGTGTGTGTGTGTGTGTGTGTGTGTGTGTGTGTGTGTGTGTATGTGTGTGTGTAAACGCTTTAAAGACACTTATGAAGGGTTCGACATCGACTATAAGTCCAGGGAGAAGTTTCCTATGAATCAAGCTATTTGACGACCCTCTGTTTATAAAGGCACCAACATTTGTGAAGCCATTAGCAAAACAGAATAGGCAAATCAGGAAAGACAGGCCCTGTAACCCTCCAACAACCCCTCCACATCCTTTGTCCTCAGTGACCCGTACTTTCATTACTCACATGGGACTCATCAGTCATCTACGCACCCTTACCTAGGCCCAGCCTCCATTGTGCCCTAATGAATAAATTACATTTTCTCTATACTGACATAGAACACAAATATTATGTTTATATATATATATATATATATATATATATATATATATATGTATATATATATACATATATATGTATATACATATATATATATATATACATATGTATATACATATATATATACATTTTTTGCTGGTAACCACTAAGGAAATCGGAAGAAAACAGATATACTGGGGATATACTGTTTTCTTCCGATTTCCTTAGTGGTTACCAGCAAAAAATGTGGATCACGTGTTGTTTATAGTGATCTTTCTGCATATATATACATATGTATATACATATATATATATATATATACACATATATATATATATATATACATATGTATCTATATACTCCAAGGTATTTTTTCCCCCTTATAAGGGAGATAGCTAAGTCAAAGGCACATACTTACTCCCACCCATTCCACTCCCACCCACCACCCTTTCTTCCCTCTCATCTTAGCTCCTCATGGATGATGAGTCACCCCTGTGTCCCGCTCACTGCCCTGGGTCAGAAGTAATATAGCAAGATTTAGTATATTCACATCACGGCCGCTTCACTTAATCGGCGTCTCTCTACCATTTCTGTTTCCTCGTGCAGAAAAAGAGAAGACGGGGAAAAACCTCTTCACCCTGATTAAAAATATCATTTACACATAAGCACCTTCTTTCCCCTATCACCCGCTCTTCCCTTCCTTGTATCATAATATCATCTGTACACAACCACTCTACATTCATCCATCTCTCCTGCCCTCTCCCTCCCTTGCTCAAAAGACATTACCTTCTTGCTCAACGCCCCCTTCACCTCAACCATCCCTCTCGTTCTCAGCCATACCCTCAAATTCACTCTCTTTACCTCTGTCCTTACATCTATTTTACTATTTTTTTTTCACTGATTGTTTCTATGTATCCAAACCATCTCAATAATCTTTCATCAGCCCTATTTGTCATCTCCTTTTCCATACCCGCTCTCCTCGTCTCCTCATTTCTCATTCTATCCAACTTAGTATCCCCTACCATACTTCTCAGACATTTCATTTCAAACACACTTCAACTTTTCCTATCTGCCTCTCCTAGATTTCAAGTCTCAACTCCATACAAAGCCATTGACACAATCATCTATTCGTATAATTTTCCCATTGCATCTATTTCCAGATGCCTATTTCTCATGACACTTTTTAATCCCCCAAGGTATCTACTTGCTTCTCTCAACCTACAGTTTACCTCTACCTTCACTCCTTTTCCTGCAACATGTGTCTCCAAAAGCCTAAAGCTATCCCCTTCCTCCAGATTCTCTCCTTTAACACTTACTTCCAACTCACTGCCACCCTCTTCACTTGTACATCTCACCACCTTACTTTTATGTAAATTTACCTTCAACTTTCCTCTATCGTATAACTTCCCAAACCCCGTCACTAACTCTCTTAATCCACCCTCTGACCCTGTCACAAGTGCAGTGTCGTCAGCAAGCAACAACTGACTCACCTCTCACTTTTCCCCATTTACTTTATCCATCTCCAATCCCCTGCCCATTACCCTCACCTTACCTCCCGCACCGCTCCATCCATATACACATTGAATAGCCACGGCACATTACACATCTCTGACGCAGTCCCACCTTCATTTCAATCCACTCGCTCTCTCCATTTCCCTTGCAGGTACATGCTCTATTACTCTCGTAAAAAATCTTGACTGACGTTGACAGCTTTTCCTTAATCTCATATATCTGCAAAACCTCTCACAGTGCCCTCCTGTGTACCCTGTCATAAGCCTTTTCCAAATCTATGAGGACCTAAAAAACATCCTTATTTTTTTCTAAAGCCTTCTCACATATCTGTCCTACTATAAAATCTGACACACGCAACCTCTACCTACCTAAAGAAAGTTCGGCAGTGTTACAGTACGTGAATCAGTTTAATCACCGTCTCGACTGGGACAAAGCCAATCTTATATATAAATATGGTTGCAGATTCAGGAAAAAGATGATTGAATCCACATTAATAGAATGTATTCCCAATGTGAGAATTTCGAAGTAGCACAGGCCTCTGAACATAATGTTCGGAATTATGGTCACCAATAACGTCAATAAGAATCTTCCACCTGACCCCACACACAATGACCCACTAATTGAATAAGGTTAGGGTTCCTCTGGTCATTCACTTGTCCCTCTATTTGCACGAGATTGCTATATAAGTATAGTAACCTGTTTCCATTCTATACTGCTAAAGAAGACTGTAGCTTACAGTCGAAATATATAGATTAATCGATTCCGTTTTTTCTATGACATATATATATAAATTTATATATATATATATATATATATATATATATATGTATACACACACACACACACACACACACACACACACACACGCACACACACACACACACACACACACACACACACACACACACACACACACACACACACACACACACACACACACACACACACATATATATATATATATATATACATATACATATATATATATATATGCGTGTGTATGTGTGTATCTGTGTATGAATATATATATATATATATAAATATATATATATGTATATATATACATATATATGTATATATTTATGTATGTATATATATATATATATATATACACATATAAATGTACAACACTGAATGGGTCCCAGTGACTAGAGATACATTTTTATCAACCACAATGCACTTTAATTCTAAGCCATCAACATCGGACGAACCGTGGTTGCAGAAATTGAAACATGGTACGCCCGAGGACTTGAACCAACGCGGCGAGAACGTTACCAGTGCCGTATTGACTATTAGACCAATACACCATCAAGAGAGATATAAGTTGAGCGCAACTTTTATTATTTATTTGTATGCTCGAGTTACATACCCATACACGAAAGTTTGCGTTCAACCCATCTCCACTATGATAATACATTGGTAAGTATACGAACGCGGGGAAGTATTTGTATAATACTGAATGGATCCCAGTGACTAGAGATACATTTTTATCAACCACAATTCACTTTAATTCTAAGCCATCTAAGCCACGGTTCGTCCGATGTTGATGTCTTAGAATACAGCAAGACACAGCACTCCACAGCAAGACTGCTTCATTCAATCGGCGACCCCCCTCTCCATCCCCTCATGCAGAAAAAGAGAAGAGAATGGGAAATCCTTTCAGGCTGCGTCAAAATATCATTTACACATAAGCACCCCCTATCCTACATCCCCCATCCCTCCCTTCCTTGCATAACAATATCATCCATACACAGTCATTCTCCGCTTATCCCTATCTCCTGCTTTCTCCTTTCCTTGTTCAACAGACATTCCCTTTTTGTTTAACGCCCCGTTCACCCCATCCATCCATCATTTGTCTATGTTAGAGGAAATATCTATTCATAGAGAAATTATGCTACTATATCATACTGCGACTGTCCCTCCTTTATGCTGTCCCCAAACTCTTAATGTCTTGTACCACTTCTCTGAGTATACGTTTCCATTTTCGTTGAATCCTCTGATAGAGGATAAATAACACTTGAATCGTAAAAGGCGACTAAAACGGTACAGAGGATAAGACTAGACAGCTTAGTCTCTGTAGCCCCGAAAGGGAACATTTCTGTGAGAATTCAAGGCATAAAAGGGTCTGGGAGGAGTTTTCCAACTAGAACCCTAAGGTTTGGGTCCTTTAATATATGCGGGTGTGGTACAAATGAGAGTAAAATGGAAGAGGTAGGCAATATGTTTGTGAGAAAAAAGATGGACGTGTTGGCACTGAGTGAAACTAAGTTGAAAGGGAGGGGTGTTTTTGAGTTTGAGAGTGTAGTGGCAAGGGTGTCAGGAGTAAAGGGGTGGTTATATTAGTAAATGATGAGACAGGTAAGTGTCTGGTAGAGTGGAAGGAGGTTTCTTCAAGGTTAATGTGGATGAAGGTGAAACTGGGAAGGGAGGTATGGATCTTTGAAAGTGCACATGGGTCTGGCAGTGAGAAGAGTGTAGAGGAAAGGAGGCTTTTTTGATCAATCTAAATAGGCGCATAGAGAGTTTAGGAAGAAATGTCAATGTTATGATATTGGGAGATCTCAATGTTAGAGGAGGAGATAAACCAATAGACGGAGTGGCTGGAAAGTGTGGAGTACCAGAAAAAGTTGTAGTGGAGGGTTGATGGTGGGGATGTGTCTAGAGAGTTGATGATAACTGTAGAAACGCCAACGGAGAAAAACAAAGCCAGTACCTCCTAAATGTCTGGTTCTTCCAAGGTAGTCACTCTCCTGCCCACACTGCAACAGACTGTTCAAGGTAAGGATCGGACTTATCAGTCATCTTCGTACAAACAACCCCTAGTTATTAATATGCATGTCATTACATTTTGATCAGACATCATGGTCGTCTTCGCCTGCGAAGAACAAACAACACAACACAATGTTAACAGAGAGTCACAATAAGAAATTATTTCTCAGGCGAGGTCCATGTGTAGATATAGGTCCACTTACTCAAGATTCAACTTCGGGAACCAAACGGATCCATTCAATTAATATTTCATTGGTACCAGGCCGATGAAGGCTGTTTCAATTATCCCTTTACCAGACTTTTGTATTAAATAAAGACATGGTCTATAACATTGGTTCCCAAACTAGGGGGTGCTCCCCCACCCGCAACTGGGAGGTGCGAAGAGAATACAAGGAGGAAATCATCTATTCCAAAATAATTGTTTGATAAGAATTATGAAATAATTCCAAGAACAAATATCTGCCGTTACCTACGTGCAATGTATTCTATCAGTCACTCCAACACATTTTTTATTGAATGAATTGATAAGATAAACAAATAAAAAAAATATTCCGCAGGTTTATGGTCAATTCTATGACTTTTCTCTACACGACCAAGCAACACAAATGTAAAAATTTCCAATGTACAACTAATACGCTTTTTTTGAAATACCTGACACACATTTCCGTTCATTGGTTTGAAACGTGCAATATATGCCAAACACTACTGCAATTGTTTTCAACACCGATATAAAATCGACAAATAAGTCGAATATCGATAAAATGCATATGTATGTGCATGTGATTTCGAGCGTTCATCACCAGCTTCTATTATATGGGACGTGACTGGTAAAATAAACGGAAAAATTATGACCATCAAATGCAGTTTTCGACTGCGTGTACCATAAATAGATCTCCCCATAATATCCTTATTCAATTGTTGTATCTAAGCCGAACATTTTTCAAATTCTGTTTCACCAAATACACTCCGGTGTCCGAGTGTATATACTCGTTGTTTTATCGGTGTTTTTATGCAAAAAAAAAAAAAAGAAAAAAGAAAAAAGAAAAGAAATGAACAGTATGAACGACCTTTCGATCTTTGCAGCTTTTCAATATTTCTCAGGTTACTAGAGCATTCTTATGAGAAGTGACAGAGTTATCGTGTTTTTTCTCTGTCAAGGGAGCCAGATATTGTTTTACATTGACACGCTGCATTTCCAGAGGCCTTTTCTCGTACGTTCTTATGCAAACTTCAGTCCCCCAAGAACATCCTCATCGGACAGGTGAAGGTAGTTTATTATTATCATAGCGTTCTCAATAGTTTCAATATTGCTCACTAGGGGCAGCGCCGTCACTGTTCCCGCGCTATTTGAAAATGCATGGGAATCGCCAATGATTTACCTTACGTAAAAGGATTATTTTTCACGGCCGTGAAATACATTTGCTTTCAACAATCAAAAGTAAAATGACTTACGGTGGAATGAATGCTCTTTGCAGTGAAAGTATTATTATTTCATGGGTAAAAACGGTGACTTTTATGCAACTTCTTCAACACAAAGGTAAATTAAAAAAAGAAAGAAAGAAAAAAAAAAAAGGCTCCCAGATGATACTGCTTAACATGGGGTGGGACCCGAAGGATTTCAATAGGGTTACATTTATTTCGACCCTAAATACGACCTTCAACTGAATGGAATCGAGTGACACTACACGTACAAAATCCTCTAAAGTGAATCACATTAAGGAAATAACATTTCATCTTTACTCGGGGCATAGCACAGTTTTTTCTTTATCACTTTTACGTTTCTCATGATTAGTCTTTCATTTTTTTCAGTTACATTTAATCCCTTTAATTCGATGATTTACTGTGTATATGTGTATAGGTATACATGTGCCAGGATGTGGGTCTAACTGGAAGACAAAATCTAGAGGGTAAGAACAGATTTTATTGAATAAAGCGCGGCTCTCGGGGCCGCAGTTGAGAGTTAAGACTTAGGCGCCGGAAGACTGGTCGTTTTTGTGATGGGTTTGCTCACGTCAGGAGCTGGGGGAAGTGAAGTTCCAGGTGGTGATCTGCTTGAAAGGGGACAGATAGGGAGGCAGCGAGAAGAGAGGTGGAGGACGGTGACGTAGGTGTTGACGATACTCGTCAAGTGATCCTTCGAGGCGGTTTGTCATTCCGGGGATTTCCGTCTGCCTTTTGTTCACCGGGATCAGATCACGACCCGTGCTCTGATTGGCTGCTGGGGCCCATCGAGATGCAGGGGACTTGCTTTGTGCGAGCCGCGCCGACATAGCTGACCCAGGGACTGCATTAGGCCGCCTGCTTTCCTGGAGGACTTCTCGACGAGGCTGTGAGCCGTCGTGTTGGAGCCATACCTCACCGCAGCCGAGAATTGCTCCAACTAGGTGTGCACATTGGCTGTCCCAGGGATATTCTGCGAGGTCGGCCGCACTGGGCCATGGGGATTTTTTTTTTGTATGTATGTGTGTGTGTGTGTGTGTGTGTGTGTGTGTGTGTGTGTGTGTGTGTGTGTGTGTGTATGTGTGTGTGTGATTGTGAGTATATATATATATATATATGTATATGTATACATATATATATATATATATATATATATATATATATATATTTATATATATATATATATATTATCAACCACAATGCACTTTAATACCTAAGCCATCAACATCGGACGAACCGTGGTTGCAGAAATTGAAACGCGGTACACCCGAGGACTCGAACCAACGTGGCAAGAATGTTACCAGTGACGTATTGACTATTAGACCAATACACCATCAAGAGAGATATAAGTTGAGCGCAACTTTTCTTATATATGTTTATGCTCGAGTTACATACACATACACGAAATTTTGCGTTCAACCCATCATCACGGGCTGTTGGCGGATGCAGGGATGACTCGTCATCCATGAGGAGCTAAGATGGGATGGGTGGTAAGGGTGGTCGAAGGAAGTGAGATGGGTGGAAATAGGTACGTGATTCTGACTTAGCTACCTCCCTGATAAGGGGGAAAAAGACCTTGGTATATAGATAGATATATATATAGATAGATAGATAGATAGATAGATAGATGGATAGATAGTTTCTACAGTTCCTCGCCCACATGCTTAGTTTCGTGACCTGATACCCCAGTGGTTACTGAGGCGCGCCAGGTTATGACGGTCTTATGCTGCTTCCTCCCAGGACTTGATAAATTGCTGAAAGCAACATTTCACTTCTGAAATGTATCATGGTTAGTCTCTATCGCAACATTTTGCTTTCATGTTTGTGTGCATGTCAATTTTCTTTCTTCTTCTCCTTCTTCTTCTTCTTTTAGCCACTGGACTAATTACAGAAGAAATCGTTGGAGCAATAGATGCTCAATCCCACATCTAGTAGTAATGTAGTAAACTTTTATTTCATTTGGCGTTGGCGTACACAACATATGTCAGCTTACATCGTCTCCTTTACCTGAATGTAACATACGTCTCCCATAGTTCCTAGTGGCATTACATGCTAAATATACTCATAGAATCCATGATACTTTAGACGTTTTGTCATTCGAGTACCTTAAGTTGGAACAAAGTGACACGCTCCAAGTAGCTTCAGAGGCGTTGTATATAGGTTGTCCCTCAAGAAACATACATACATACACCCAGGTTTTTTCCCCCTTACAAGGGAGGTAGCCAAAATGGAAAAGGCATAAAATAATTTCCACCCATTTCATCCCTGAGTACACTCCACACCCCTCCACCCTTCCTCTCATCTTAGCACCTCCTGGATGATGGGTCGTTCCTGCACCTTGTCCACTGCCCTGGGTCAGAAGCAGTGTCGCAAGACACAGCACACCGACAGCAAGGCTGCTTCATTAAATCGGCTACCCCCCTCTCCGTCCCCCCATTGCATAAAAGGAGAAGATGGGGAGAAATCCCCTAGGTCTGTGTCAAATTTTGCTCACACATACTACCTCCCCCCCCCCCTCCCCCCGCCCATTCCTCACAATGCTATCACTACATCATTCATATACAACCATTCTCCATTCACCCCTGTCTTCTGTCCTCTCCCGTCCTTCCTCAACTGACATTCCACTCTTCCACAAAGCCCCTTTCACCCCATCCATCCACCTCATCCTCGTCCCCTCATGTTCACTCCCTCCACATCTGCCTTCCATACCTCTTTAACTAGTTTTTCTTCACTCATTCTTTCCATGTGTCCAAACCATCCTAATATTCTTTCATCAACCCTATCTCCCAGCTCCCTTTCCACCCCCGTTCTCCTCCTCACCTCCTCATTTCTCACTCTATCTAGCCTAGTAACCACCATCATACTTCTCAGACACCTCATCTCAAACACATTCAAACTCCTTCTCTCTTCCTCTCTTATGTTCCATGTTTCTGCCCCATACAGTGCTGTTGGCACAATCACTCCTTCATATATTCTCCTCTTAGCATCCATTCCCAAATGTCTATTCCTCATTACACATTTTAATCCACTAAGGTATTTGCTCGCTTCTCTCAATCTACATTCTACCTCCACCTTCACTCCACCTTTTCCTGCCACATTTGCACCCAAGTATCTAAAACTATCCACTTCCTCCAGTCGCTCTCCCTTAATGCTCACTTCCAGATTACTGCCACTTTCACCCCTTGTACATCTCATCACCTTACTTTTACCCACATTTATCTTCAGCTTTCTTCTATCACATACTCTCCCAAACTCTGCCACCAACTTCCTCAATCCCTCCTCCGATCCTGCCACAATCGCAGTGTCGTCAGCAAACAACAGCTGGCTCACCTCCCACTTTTCTCCATTTTCTTTAACCATCTCCAATCCCTGACCCACTACCCTTGCATTTACCTCTCGCACCACCCTATCCATGTATAAGTTGAACAGCCAGGGCGACATAACGCATCCTTGACGAAGTCCCACCTTTACCTCGAACCACTCACTCTCTCCATTTCTAATCCTGACACAAGCTCTACTACTCTCATAAAAACTCTTGACAGCTCCCAGAAGCTTTCCTCCTATCCCGTATATCTGCATAACCTCCCACAGTGCCTTTCTGTCTACCCTATCATAAGCCTTTTCCAGATCCATAAAAGCCCAAAAAACATCCTTCCCCTTTCCTATAGCTTTCTCACATATCTGTCTTACCACAAAGATCTGATCTACACAACCTCTACCTGTCCTAAACCCACACTGTTCCTCACCAATTACTCCTTCTGTTCCTCTCCTAATTCTCTCAATCAAGATCCCCTCATAAGCCATCCCAACTACACTTAACAAGGTAATCCCTCTGAAACTAATTCACTCACATTTGTCCCCTTTTCCTTTGTAAAGAGGAACTATACAGCCACTCCTCCAGTCCTCCGGCACTCTACACACCCTCTCTCCAGCAAACATTAAATAACCTCACCACCCAGTCCACCATCACTGTAACACCTTTTTCAGACATTCTGCATGGCATCCATCCAGACCAGGTGCCTTACCTGCTTTCATCATCTTAACAACTGCCTTCACCTCATCCTTCCTTATCTCTCCTCCATTCTCCTCACTCATCACTCTCATTTTCTTCGCATTTCCCACTACAACTACCTTTCCCTCCCTATCCTCCTTTACATTTAGAAACTCCCTAATACACTGCCTATCTTCCTCTCACTGTCTTCTCCTCCATTATAATCTCTCCATCTGCACCCTTTGCCTTTTTTTTCTACTTGATCCGCCTCCTCATCTTCTCTTAATTTCGTTCCAAAACATCTTTTATTATTATTTTCAAAAATTTCTGTCATACTCTTACCCCATTTCAAATCTGCTCTCCGCTTTGCCTCCTTTACCTAGTGCTTTACTTCTCTTTTCTTTTCTTTGTACCTCTCATATGACTCCCTCGTCCTACTTTGTAACCAATCTGTGAAAGCTCGCTTCTTCTCTTCTACAACCTTCTTTGTTTCCTCATCCCACCATTCACTACCCTTCCTTCTATTTCCTCCTGTCCTTCTTGTTCCACACACCATCCTTGCACACTTTATGACTTCCTCCATGAACCATCCCCATTCCTCCTCCACACCTAGCTCTACTCTATCCTTCACTCCCTCCCACTCCTCCTTCACCTTCTTTTCGTACTCCTTCACCTTTTCCTTTTCCTTCAAAGAGTTCACTCTAAGAACCTCCCTACCTTTTGTCCCTTTCCTCTTTCTCCATCTATCCTCCACTCTCAACTTACCTTCCACCAAAAAATGATCTGATATTCCCCCACCCTCTCCCCTTAGCACATGTACATCCTTAACTCTTCCTATCATAATCCTATTTACCACTACATAATCCATTAGCGCTCTATCTACCACCCTTCCCTCCACCACCCTCTCCCATGTGTACTTATGCTTGACTTTCTTCCGAAACACTGTATTTGCTATCATCAACTCTCTTTCTAGACACATTTCCACCATTAACTCTCCACTACGATTCTTTCCTGGAACTCCACATTTCCCAACCACTCCATCAATTGGACCATTTCCTATCCTAGCATTAAGGTCTCCCAGTACTAATGCATTGATATTTTTTCCTAAATCCTCTATGCGTTCATTTAAATCTATCCAAAAGGCCTCCCTTTCTTCTACACTCTTCTCACTGCCAGGCCCATATGCACTTACAAAGACCCACATCTCCTTTCCCAGTTTCACCTTCATCCACATTATCCTTGAGGAAACCTCCTTCTACTCCACTACACGTTTACCTATCTCTTCACTTACTAGTATAGCCACCCCTTCTCTCCCTCGCCCTCTCTTCACTCCTGATAACCTCCCAATTACACTCCCAAACTCATATTCGCCCCTCCCTTTGAACTTCGTTTCACTCAAAGCCAACACATCCCTCTTTCTTCTCACAAACATACTACCTATTTCTCCCGTTTACTCTCATCTGTACCACATGCACGCACATTAAAAGACCCAAACCTTAGGATGCTGGTCGGAAAACTCCCAGACCCTCTTATGCCTTTACTTTTTCTTTTAGGAATGTCCCCTGTGGGGCTACAAGGAGAAGGATGCCTAGTCCCAATCCCCGTCCCTTTCTTCTCGCCTCTTACGATCCAAGTGGGAATACTTGGTGGCAGTATTCTTTTCCCCCCACCACAGGGAATTCCCCCACCACAGAAAAAGAATACTCAGAGAAATGATACAGGACAGCAACAAGGGGTTGGGGGACAGCATAACGGAGGGACAGTCGTAGTATAAAAGTGAAGCACATCAGAGAATAAAGATTACAGCTTGAATACTTTGACTTTAAACCTGAAACCAAAAGAACGACTAAAGACAGGCAGAGAGCAAAACAAGGATCATCTTGCTGATGGTGACTGCATTATCATGTAATTCAGCTGGAAGAAGATGAAAATTTAGATCATTGTTTTGGCCAAGGATTATTAGTGTGCCCATATACCAGCCAATCATTTGTCTTCATACGAAAATGTCTAATGTCAAATATAATAGCTACAATTGTGAACATATTACACTGTATTCACACCAGATGATGAAAAAAATCTCATTGGGATGCTATGTATCAGTTCATTTTTGTGACGTCAAAACACTGACGCAACACTGACGCAACACTGACACTATAAATTGACAGGAAGATGACAGGAGAAGAGAAAATAGTTTAACTTATATGTAAATTCTCATCGAACAAGGTTAGGATTCTGATTTTCTTTTTCTAAACTTCGCGATTATGGAATTTATATCTATTGTCTTATCACCACTGCTGAATATTAAAGAATGTACAAAGAACAATTTCCAGAACGTAGATGATGATTAATATATTTTGGATATAAAGACACATGGGATTCAGTTTAAAGCACATCCAGCAGTCACATATTCTGATAAAATTGACCTCCTTCAAATGTCACCAAACACTGAGTGCATCTTTCATCAATGAAATGACTTAAAACCGAGGACATTTGTTTTAATGGAGTGATCAAAGACCTATGAATTCTTCCACATTTATCTTAATATGAAAATTTATTCTAACATAATTTAGATTTAATGTGTACCTTAATGGTCCTTTTGAGGTCCTACTAATATAATTTTCCATAGGACAGAAATATACTATTCCAAACACTAAGTATAGGATATGAACTATAGGCATACTAGAAAGAATAACATCATACAATATAAAGAGTATTTGTAGCACCTAATATAGGAATCATAGGAGGTTCATAGAAACAAAAATTCAATGTATCTTACATAAGGAGGATTAGGCCAAATTTTTACTATTCAACTAATCTAAAATTCATTTTTTCTGGACAGAAATAATGTCAAAGGGATTCTAATGTTAGAGAAGAAATACAAATATACATACAGGTGCAGATCCATATATAGATATTGATATATGTATATACATACATGCACACACACACAAACACACACACACACACACACACACACACACACACACACACACACACACACACACACACACACACACACACACACACACACACACACACCCAACACACACACACACACACACACACACACACACACACACACACACACACACACACACACACACACACACACACACACACACACACAAACACACACACACACACACACACACACACACACACACACACACACACACACACACACACACACACACACACACACACACACACACACACACACACACACACACACCTCTCATGGTGCTGTGGTTAGAGCTCTGGCCTGCCACTACGGAGGTCCGGGTTCGATCCTCGCCCGGGGCTGAAATAATATCAGTATCGCAGCGCTGAGGGGTGTTACTCCAACTCTCGTGGGCGGAGAGTTGGGGGTGTGTGTGTGTGCAAGGTCATAGCATTACCCATAGATCGGACCTACGAGCTCTGAGCTCTCTTCCAGGAGGGAAATAGCTGTCGATCACGAGTCCAACACGTGATCCAAAGACCAAGTGAATACACACACACACACACACACACGCACACACACACACACACACACACACACACACACACACACACACACACACACACACACACACACACACACACACACACACACACACACACACACACACACACACACACACACACATATATGTATATATGTATATATATATATATATATATATATAGATAGATAGATAGATAGATAGATAGATAGATAGATAGATAGATAGAAAGATAGATATATAGATAGATAGATTTATATGTAGATATATAGACATGGAAATGGACATGGACATGGACATGGACATGGACATAGACATAGACATAGACATAGACATAGACATAGACATAGACATAGACATAGACATAGACATAGACATAGACATAGACATAGACATAGACATAGACATAGATATAGATATAGATATAGATATAGATATAGATATAGATATATATAGAACTAGAAATATATAGATATAGATATTGATATAGATATATAGATATAGATATAGATATAGATATAGATATATAACTAGAACTAGAACTAGAAATATATAGATATAGATATAGATAGATGTATAGATTGGTTGTAGAATTTTACTTGTGATCTAATTTCTTATCATGTTACTCTACGATGCCTTTCATGAGATTTGAATCGAAGCTAGTTACCGATGGTATATATTTATTTGTGCATGTAACACGTTTTCATATTCTCTACAAACGAAAGCATGCTTTGGGATACAATCACTCCAGATTTTTGTTTGAAAAATAACTTAGTTTACAGAATCATTGTGCATGTTTTCGACGACGTACTCAATTGTATAACCCTGCACCATTTCTGTTTCATATGTTAGCTTAAAAGTTCTTTAAAAAAGTTTTTACCGAGTACAAAATTTAAGCCTTTTCGCACACATTCCTGTACGTGTAAATGTTGTATTGTTATATACACTTGGTCGTCATTTCTAAACTATCATGTCACCTCTCATCCGTTGTGAGCATAGTATTTGGAGACCAATTACTACACACCTGTGCAAGTCGAATCGAAAACCCTGTTAACCAAATTGCATTTGACATTCGGAAGCTAATTTACACATCCCTCCCAGGCTGTCAATCTCTTCAAGAGCAATCAGCGTATCCATGGGTTTGAAATGCCCGATTGGTTTGGTTGATTTGATCAAACTTTAGTTCTGGTTTGTAGCCAATGTTAGAAAATCATATCTCTACTCTTTTGTTTCGACGTTCATATGTGGTTACAGGAAATCATTTCGCAGGCAGGAAGAGGTCTTCATTTTCTTTTCCTTTTGGCAAATAAGGAGGTTTCCTGCGGCTTTAGGGGCAGAGGTCCTGTTGTGATCATGACGGTGCTGATCTATACTTCATCATCAGGTTTTCGATGGTCACCTCCACAGATACTTTCAACCTCGATTCATCCAAAGGATTTCCTTAAGAGCAGTTCAAGCAATTCTGTAAGTTGGGATCTCTGGCTTGCAGATGCAGTTAGGGAGTCAAGTAAGGTGGACACTGGCGTCATCTACCAACTAAAGAGATCTTGAGTAAAAGCACCAACGACTGCAACGGTACTGTAGGAGAGAGGCCAAACGCAGAGTATGGGATCCATTATATTTGACGTTTCGCCCAGCAGGGCTTCTTCAGAAATAACACAGTTGAGAAACATTTTACTCCTTATATAGCCCGAGCTTGTGGGTAGAAACATCCCTTTTCATAGACACGGTAAAGGAAACATGGACTGGAGGTGAAGCTTTTATTCCTGACGTTTCGTCTATCGACTTTGAGAAAGTCGATAGACGAAACGTCAGGAATAAAAGCTTCACCTCCAGTCCACGTTTCCTTTACCGTGTCTATACAACTTGTTCACATGGATTTTCATCCCTTTTTATGTTTGTTTCTCCCCGCAAGCTCGGACTATATAAGGAGTAAAATGTTTCTCAATTGTGTTATTTCTGAAGAAGCCCTGCTGGGCGAAACGTCAAATATATTGGATTCCATACTCTACGTTTGGCCTCTCTCCTAAAGAGATCTTTTACAAAATTGGATTTCTTATTTTCAAGTTCATTCTGTATTGTGAATGCTTGCTGAGAGATGCAACCGAAGATGTCACCTCTTATTAAGTTGTTCTTCTCAATCTTTCAAAAGCAACATTTTATATTGTGGGATTTTTTTCGCTGTCTGCCGGCTAGTGTCGCTCTTGCAAAATTGCCCCTGTCATTTGTTCGAATGGAATATTATACAGGGCAGGCTTTTAGAAAATTGTCCTTTTTCAGTTCTTCAAATACAAATTTTTCATGGGACATCCCAAGTTATGAGATCACTATTACATTTGATCGAGTTGTGCAGACATAACCACTGCAGGCTTATTTGTTTAGAGTACTTAGTATCTCGCTCATATATGCCTTACATTGACTAATTAAAAAAAGTCTCACTATGAAATACTTATTCACATCAGCATACAAAAATTCAGTCATAAATATTATTGTTATATAGCTTCTATGAACAAATTAACCTGTGAAAGAGTAGGCTTCCATCAATTGAATAAAATAGTTTGGTGTCGGCTATAAATAACTAAGATCATAAAACCCAGTAAACAGGGTTAATCGAGAACGGCTTAAACTTTGTTTATCTCTCTTTTCATTCTGTCAGGTTCACTGACTAAGAACTCTTTATTATCCAAATCCAGTAGATAGTTGCTGGTGTTCCGACGTATTACACATAAGTTCGTGGAGTTGCGATGTCTTGAGGCCACGTGACAATTATCCACAGGTGTTCTTTCTCCGCTCTTTCGGGGTATAATGTAAGTACTCAATTTGTAACCTGCGTCCTTGTTTTTTGATAAAGCTTTAACAAGCAAAAACTTGTAATTTTGACAAAGGCTTCAGTCTGATATGGCATCCATCGAGATAGTTTCAAAATGTGTCCGACTAATCTCGGCAGACGGGGGTTTCCCTCACTTGTTTTTGATAAAGCTTTAACAAGCAAAAACTTGTAATTTTGACAAAGGCTTCATCCTGATATGGCATCCATCGAGATAGTTTCAAAATGTGTCCGACTAATCTCTGCAGACAGGGGTTTTCCTCAACCGAATGAAACTCCAAAAATCGTTAATTGAAATTCGTCCGGTATGTATCCCTTTTGCTCCAAAGGGAACATTTCCCTCGGGTATCGGACGGTAGAATAATCGACTTAAGTCGAAAAAGAAAGCAAAGGGATCAGTGCATCAGCAGTTTCAGCTTTAAACCTGTAAGCGGATCTGATTTCAACAAAAATGACTGAAATATTTTGTCTGCATCACAAATGTTTCGGCTAAACTTTCATCGTGGATCATATGATTTTCAAAGTGTCAGTTACTCTATTTTGAGCATTTCATAAACAGCCTTACCCTAGCATTGTAATCTGTTATGTTTCTTTTTATTTTGATCTTCGTTAATTGGTTGGATCTCTTTTGGTGTTTTCTTTTATTGTCAATATATCCCTTGTTTCATTAACTCTTTCTATTCTAGCCTTTACTACACGGTTCTCTTTAAGTTAGAAGTCATACTGTTAAACGAATTCACTGAAGTGATGCTCTATGCCGACTTCATTGTAACAAACGCCAGAGGATGTTATGCAAATGACCTGACTACACAGAATTCATTTGCAGGAACCAAGATCCATTCTGGGAAATTTTGGATGGGACAAAGTCTGATAAAAAAAAAAAAAAAAAAAAAAAAAAAAAAAATTAGGTTAAAAAGTTTAAAGCAACTGTTTTGGCTTTTCGTACCAACCCCCCTCCACCCTTCTCCTGGACGGGGGTCTAATGTATTGAGGATAAAGTACATTACAGTCTTTGTAGGATTACAAAATGTAGAAAGATAAGCATTATGACGGCGGCCTCCATTCCCCCTCATGAAACCTGGATTTTCCCCCCTTCCCCCATGGAAAGAAATCCTCCCCTAGTTGCTTACTCTGGCTGAAAGGATTACTTGGACTTTTAAAACAGAATGTGTGTTGTGAAAATGGCTGCAACTGGGTCAAGTGCAGTGTGCACTGTTTAGCTGAGTTGAATACTTACGCCATGCATGAGTTTATGTTTTTTGTTGCAAACGGTTGCAAGCGTGCTGTGAGTCTTATTTACTTTGCAGAACTGTTGACCAGAGTAATCTTATTTATACTTTCATGTTTACAGTGTACTAAGTTTCAGACATTGAAGAAATGGCTAAATTCTGGACCTAGAATTACGTTTTCATATTATACCACCTGTCTGGGAATATGTAAACATGTAGAAAGAAGAGAAATACGCAGACGATACTACAGTGTGAGGGGTGCCATGATATACATCTTTTATTTACAAATCTTTCGTCAATTTTATACATTTATTGGTTCTTTGCTGCTGTATGGTATGGTGAAATAACAATTATGGATTAAGAGAGCTATAAACCTCAATCACTTTGAATATTTCTTAGGTAGACATTGTGATTAGACGTTCAAATTATGTATATACTCATTTTTCTCTTCATTAAATGTTCAAACTGAACAAGAAAGATGGCTCTTGTAACATGTGAATGGTTATTTGGTTGTTCACTATATTCTAAGCTTGATACACAATAAAATTTTGTTATAATATTGGTTTTATTTTCTATAGGGAACACCAATACCAAATCAGAAAACACAGAAATAGTCCGCTGTATTTCAAACGCACTCTTTTTTTACTGTATAGCTGTCCATATCTGATTTTTTAATGTCAAACTTGGATAGACATACAAAAATGTCGGGCAGTGTTCTTGTTGTGTATATTTTCAAATATTCTTTGGCTTTATTTATTTATATTGAAGTGTTATTTTAAGATAAATATTCTAATAGCTTCGATAAGTTTTGAAGGATTGAAGGATTTTTTTATAATACTTATAGATATTTAACCATTTAAATTTTTATTGCAATACATTTTTCTATAACAGATATAAATATGTTTTTAACGTATTAATATAGTTTGACTAACAGGTAGGTAGCTACAATCTAGACAACTAGAACTAAGGTCAAAAGCTGATTGTCTCGGGAAAAAGGTTGAGCCGGGTGACCCAAAAAGGATAGAGGATGAACGAATTTATCAAACAAAAAGTTTTGGATTTATCAAATATTTCCAAGAAACAAATACTTTATTTCTAAAATACAATTCACGGGCTTTGCCCGTCCCGGTTTCGCCGGGTGACTCGGCTTCGATTTTAGCGGCTTTTGCCTGCTAACTGCTCATCGTTCAGTACCTTAAGATTCTGTTCAACTGCCTTCGACTATTCTTCACTTATGTAGCCTTTTCTTCTGATTGGCTGACCTTCAGTCGTGACGTCATGTCGCCTCTTTTTCTGATTGGCTGGACCTCAGTTGTGACGTCATATCTGTTCTTCTGATTGGCTGGTCTTTAGTTGTGACGTCATATAAGATTTCAGATTTTGATTATTTCTACAACTATTATCTTTTATATATTATATGATAATTTCAAAAATATATCCTTTTGCACGAAAAGATTGTAAAGCTAAATGGTGGTAGAGAGATCCATATTGAAACTATCCCATTTTTATTCCATACAAAGACAGGGACAATATGTACACAGAAAAATGAATGTCTATTATTTACATATAAAAATAGTATTATGATCAGTTAAGAAATGCCATTTACTCCTAAAATACAATTTGGGAGGCTGACTAACCATCAATTTTGTCTCAAGGATGACACCAGACCATTATTGGCAGAATGTTGGAACATATGGCTTGGAAAACGAGTTAAATGGAAAAGCTTTGGACGTATAATCTCGTCCTCCAGAAGAGACCGGTCTTCCATCTTAGCCACCACACAGACAGGAACCAAGAAATACAAAGAAAAGAAAATGCTAAACGACCACTGCCTCATTCACTGTATGTTTGTTTGTTTGTTTGTGTGTGTGTGTGTGTGTGTGTGTGTGTGTGTGTGTGTGTGTGTGTGTGTGTGTGTGTGTGTGTGTGTGTGTGTGTGTGTGTGTGTGTGTGTGTGTGTGTGTGTGTGCGTGCGCGCGCGCTGGAAGAAATGTGAGGATATTGATTAATGGGTTGGCAATATTGTAAATGATGATGGTAGTGCGATCTGATGGTGAGCGCTAATGATACAAATTCTGATGATGATGATGATGATGATGATGATGATGATGATGATGATGATGATGATGATGATGATGATGATGATGATGATGATGATGATGATGATGATGATGATGATGATGATGATGATGATGATGATGATGATGATGATGATGATGATGATGATGATGATGATGATGATGATGATGATGATGATGATGATGATGATGATGATGATGATGATGATGATGATAATTATACTGCTGCTGAGAGTCATCATAATATTAATCACAGTAATAAATATATTGAAGATGGTGATCATTCGCTATAAAAAAGGAATGAAATACGTAGTTACTCGTAGTGAGCTTGCATCATAGTTACAGATAACTTTGTGCAGAAAAAAAAACTTATATATGTTAATGTAGCTACACTGAAACATTGGCACCGGCAATGGAAATACACCAACAGAAACGCACATACACACACACACACACACACACACACACACACACACACACACACACACACACACACACACACACACACACACACACACACACACACACACACACACACACACACACACACACACACACACACACACACACACACACACACACACACACAGACACACACAGACATACAATAAGACAGCGGTGAAAGGAGACCATAGAAGGGATCAGTAGACTACGGTAATTACGATGGTAAGAGTGGCTTATGCCCCAATAGCCGAATATTTGGATGAGGATTAGAAAAAAAAAAAAACAGAATATTGGTATAACACTTACATACCCCAACAACATTTTAATGCTAAAAGGAAGTTTATTAATGGACCAACCAAAAAACCAAAATATCAAGAAAAAAATAAAACGCTTGTATTACCGTATCAGAAAATTTAATCAATGTAATTCCTATACTAAAAAAAAATGTATAAGTCGTATTTAAATATGATCACGTAGTAAAAAAAAAAAAAAAAAAAAAAAAAAAAAAAAAAAAAAAAAAAAAAAAAAAAAAAAAAAAAAAAAAAACACCCATCAATTCAGGTGTCATCAACAAGTATCTTTGTAAAAACTGTGACATGTTCTACATCAGCCAGTCAGGGAAAAAAGTGAAAACCAGGATTTCTCAACACAAATACAGCGTCAAGACAACACAGTCAATCATTGGAATTTTTCAGCAGAAGCTCTTTACGACCACCACATCGATTGGGAGGGTTCTAAGGTTTTGACCAAAACAAATTTTTTTTTAGAAAGAAATGTTATTGAAAAAATTAAAAGGTGTATAGAGAAACTTGAAGTTAATAAAACGCCAGGGCCTGATGGTTGGCATCCAAGAATCTGAAAGGAAATGAAAAAAATGAGATTGTTGTTCCAATAGAATTTATTTTCAAGAAATCCATCATATCCGGAGATGTCCCAAGATAATGAAAGCTAGCTAACGTTGCTCCCATATTAAAAAAAAAGTGACAAAAGGAAAAAAATAACATAAGCTTGACTTCAATCGTAGGAAAAATAATGGAAACTATCATCAGAGATGATATCGAATATCATTTAGAAAGTAACTGTTTGATAAATGATAGCCAGCATGGATTCAGACGGAAGTGTCTTTGCGTGACTAACTTACTCGAATTCTACAACAGTCATCTCGATTTATAACAAAAGAAGCAATATAGATTTAATATATCTAGACTTTGCAAAAGTTTTTGATACCACCCCCTACGAAAGACTACTTACTAAATTAGCTTCACACGGAGTAAGTGGTAACCTATTAAGTTGGACTAGTAATTGGTTGAATGATCGAAAACAGAGTTGTTTTAAATGGCAAAACTTCTAGATGGAAAAATGTTACGAGTGGAGTTCCTCGGGGTTCCGTTCTTAGGCCACTTCTGTTCATAGTATATATAAATGATATAGACCATGGACTAAAATCTATTGTCTCCAAATTTGCTGGTAATACAAAAATGTGCCGAATGGCAAATTATCACTTAAATCAATTAGATATTCAAGAAGATTTAGATAAATGACAGTATTAGTTTGAAAAATGGCTGATGAAATTTAACATAAGTAAATGCAAGGTTATGCACATAGGTAGAAATAACAGTAAGTACGTTTACAAGTTAATTGGAAATTCGTTAACATAAATGGATAGTGAAAAGGATCTCTGGGTAATTATCAGTAACGATCTCAAATCATCTAAGCAGTGTATTTCAGCCTCTGAGAAAGGAAATGAGATTCTAGGACTTATTGCGCGGTCTTTTGACTTCAAAAGTCCATCTCTCATTAACAAGATATATCAATCGTTAATTCGTCCACATTTGGAATATGTTGTTCCCATATGGTCACCGAATCTCATTAAAGACATTGACAGATTGGAAAAAGTTCAACGGCGAGCTACAAAACTGTTTCCAAATATCAAAAAGAAATCATACTAAAATCGGTTAAAACATATGAATCTGTTTTCTCTAAAAAGCGTAGGCTCAGAAATGACTTGATACAGGTATTTAAGCTTCTAAAGGGAATTGACAACATCAAAATTGACAAAATTTTCACACTGAATGAGAATCAGACAAGAAATAATGGCCTCAAACTCTCAGAAAATAGATCTAATTTGGAAGTGGGTAGAAACAACTTCGCCAACTGCCTAGTTAATGAATGGAATAAACTTCCTGCAGAGGCAGTGCAATGTAGTTCAGTTCGAAGCTTAAAAATTCGTTTAGATAAACACCTAAGCAAGATGCTGTAATGCCTGCCATTTATTTTATATTATTTGTTTATTTGTTTGTTATTACTTGTCTGTTTGTTTATCATCATTTGCTTAATTTTCATTTATTATAAGTTATCTGTTAATTTATCATTATTTACTATTTATCTGTTTGTATATTATTCAACTGTACCTATGCATTTATCTATTTCATCTATTATTATTTACATTATTAAAATGTTATTGATTTATTTATCATTGTTCTATATATATTTATTGCATTCGACCTAGTCATGGATCAAAAGGTCTCCTGATCTCATGCTCTACCTTTGTAAGCCTTTGTGA
>NC_134786.1:14394822-14404822 GCF_046742065.1 Oratosquilla oratoria | reverse complement strand
GGTGCATATAATTATTGGATTAGAAACAGAGAGGTAAAACAAGAGAGTAGAGCTATGTTCCTGACTAAAAAAGATATAAATGTGAGGAATGTCACATATGGAAAGAATAGGGTAGAGATGATTATGATGGAAGTGGAGGACAAGGATGGGAAGAGCAGGAAGTTTGTAGTAAATTATGTGCCTCCTAAAACGGCTTCGTGGGAAGAGAAAGAACACAAAAATACAAAAATATGTTAGAAGACACAAAGATAACACTAAATAAGATAATGAAAGATGGAAGAAGATTAGTTATAACGGGTCACTTTAATTGTAAAGAAATCTGCTGGGAAGAGATGACAGCGAAGGGTGGAGACGGCCTATGGGGAAATGTACTACTTGATATGATTATAGAACATGCAATGACGCAATAGATACAAGAAGATACTTGGTATAGAAATGAGGAAGAACCATCGAGACTGGACCTAATAATCACACCAGAACCCGAAATAGTGTACAAGATTTGAATATCAGACGCCAATAAGTAAAAGTGACCATATATTGGTTGAACTGGAACTAAATGAGGAAAAATACATGGAAAAAACGAACAATATAGAAAGGAAAGATTGATGTATGAAAAAACAAATTTTGATAGAATAAGAGAATTCTTTCAAAAAGCTGACTGGGAAAGAATACACAAGGAGGAAACAACAGTAGAAGAGACGTGGAATATTTTGACAAAAAGTTATAAAGAAGCAGTGGGAAAGTATGTCCCAAGACAAAAGCAAGAAAAAGAATATGTAAAGTGCTGGTACAATAAAAGATGTAGGGAGTTAAAAGACAAAAGGGATAAAGCTTGGATAAAATGGAAAAAATACAAAAGGCCTGAAAATGGATAACACACACACACACACACACACACACACACACACACACACACACACACACACACACACACACACACACATACACACACACGCACACACACACACACACACACAGACAAGTACGCACACATACACCCATACAGACTCTCACACATACGTATACATACAGACACACACTCACTCTAACACGCACGCACACACACACGCATGCGCACACAGACACGCGTTTAACCCATCTCCACTATGATAGTACATTGTGGTTGATAAAAATGTATCTCTAATCACTGGGACCCATTCAGTGTTGTACAAATACTTTCCCGCGTTCGTATACTTACCAATGTACCATCATAGTGGAGATGAGTGGAACGCAAACTTTCGTGTATGTGTATGAGCTCGAGCATACAGATATATAAGAAAACTTGCGCTGAACTTATATCTCTCTTGATGGTGTATTGATCTAAGTCACTCGGCACTGGTAACGTTCTCGCCACATAGGTGTGGGTTACATATCCGAAGAGGGTTTAGGTATAGTCCCGACGCTACACTGTCTTTGGTGTTATCCGGATGATGGCTAAAGGAATGTAGATAGCTGGCGGTGTGGGTAGGCTTTCTGTATTTATAAAAAGAGAAAAGTACAAATGGTCCGGACACCTAATTGCCAATATGGCAAGTAAATGTGATTTTCCTCCTTCCCATTTTACTTTGAAATAAATACTGTGTGCTGGATTAATTAATTCACCAAGAAAATAATTAAAAGAGCCCCATGATTCGTCCGAAACGTTAAAAATGTCAACAAGATATATATATATATATATATATATGTATATATATATATATATATATATATATATATATATATGTATGTATATATATACATATATATACATATACATATACATATAGAGGTATATATATGTATATATATACATATACATATACACATATATATGTATATATAAGTATATATATACATATATATATATGTATATACATATACATCTATATTTTATATATATACATATACATATGTATACATATACTTATATACATATGTATATATATATATATATATATATATATATATGTATATATATATATATATATATATATATGGATTAGGGAAAAATATCGATGTAGTTGTATTGGGAGACCTTAATGCTATGGTAGGAAATGAACCAATAGACGGAGTGATTGGGAAGTATGGAGTTGCAGGTAAAAATCGTGGTGGAGAATTGATGGTGGAGATGTGTCTTGAAAGAGAGTTGATGACAACAAATACAACCCTGTCATAATCTTTTTCTAAATCCATAAAGCTCCCCCCTCAAAAAGAAAAAAAGAAAATGCATCTGCTAAAGCTTTCTCATATATCTGTTTTACAACAAAAATTTTATTCGCGGAGCCCCTACTATTCCTAAACTTACATTGTTTCTCACCAATTACTACATCTGTCCTGTAATAATACTCTTAATTAAATTTCTCCCAGGACTTCCCTACGACACTCAACAATATATATATGTATATATATATATATATATATATATATATATATATATACATGTATCAAGGACTATTATTACACAGGACGTGCGCACCCAGATCCCTGGGTACGCTAGCGGAGGCCATTGCTTTCTTTGTAACCTAACATTTTATATTTGACAAATATATCAAAACTAGAAACCTAACATTATATATAGGACAAATATATCAACTATTGACTTATTCAATGCAGTATAAGTTAAGGATCTTGGATCATGGAAAATCATGATATTATGCATTTTTAGCTGACGACACTAGGAGGTAGCCTGGACATATAGCGGTGCCACGCGTACGATTATTTACGCATCTTTTCCCATTAAACTCTTTAAATGGCCAGGTCAACATACGCATGGGTTCGCGGTGTTGCCATATGGTGAATTATATTATTCATTATATATGTTTTTTTTTTATTATTACGAGTTTTTAGAGAATTTTCGGCTGTTATACGGTATGATCAGTTGGGCTGTGTGTGTTTCCCGGCAGCAACCCCTCCCCTCACCACACCACCTCTGTGTTTTGAAATTGTACTGGTAAGGTGTGAATTAGTTTTACCCACATTTTTTCACGACTTAAGGTGTGACATCATCCAGAATGCCACGATTAAGTGAGACAAAGAAACGCAGAAGCCAACAGATGTCTGCCAAGATGAAAATATTACACACGAAGGGTAAAAATTATATTGGAAGTGAGTTGTCAACATGGTGAGAGTCATGGGACGTCATCCCATTCCCAACATTTTTCAGTCCTGTGTCACTACGTAAGCAATTAGTGGAAGGCAAATTGGAAGAAGATAACATTTCTGTACGTAAGTGTTCACTAATAGAGAATGAAACAATGAAAAAATTAGTGTGCCTTATCAAGTGTCAGGTGGAGCAAGTACTAGTGGATATCATCCTGGTGCATTCTAGATTACTGTGGAGTGTGCATGTGAGTATCTGATCATTACTGAAATGTTTGCTGGGATGTTTATTGGCAGTACCGTATATACGGTACTAAATCTACCAATTTTCAGTGAAGTTACATGTGAAAAAATTGCTCTTTTTTCTTATTTCCTATCCAATTTACAAAAAATATGTACTTAATATACACACTCTAAGGAAGAACTTTTATTTAATGGTTTTATCTGTAGGAAGCATAGTTTTTTGTGCAGCAGTAAGCAAATCTTTATCAAGCGATATCTAAAAACCCATATATATGTTAGTTTTTGTCATAAAAACTTTAATAACTTCTATACTTTTTGCTCTATCTTAAAAAAAAATTAAATGCAAAATGATTCTCATAAAACGAGGAAGTTATATACTTGGTAAAAACATTTCATCTCTCATAATGAAATTATAAATAATATTTGAATGAAAGTTCTGTTTTTATTTTGGTTAATTTATTGTTTTATATATATATAATTTCAAAAAATTTCAATATTTTTTTCACACAAAGTTTGTAGGAGATATGCATAGTTTTCAGGTAATTGCTTTGTAAATCAAGCAACATGGGAACTAGTTATTCATATTTGAAGAGTAACTGCCATTTAGATAAATAAATAAATAAGTAGAATATAGATACTTAATGGATCGCTTTAATTTATTGGCTATTCTGATCTCCAAGTATCCTTGACATCGTGTAGAAATGTTAAGATGATTGGGTTTGTTTTAATGTATTTAGATCTGGCAGAGGTATCTCCCCTTAATATAAACTTTCATAGTGAAATAAGAAACTATTTTTAAGGCACTGTTATCCTTTGAAATGCCAATTTTAGCCGGACTTAAAAGGTATTATTGTATGAGGTTAGTGGACACCAGGGTTGGCGATTTTTTTTTTTTTTTTTAAATATAAAAGATAGATTTTTTTAAAATTCAAATCAGATTTATTTCATTTAAATATATTTTTTTCATAGATTTTAAATATTGTGTGATTGCTATCTGATATGCGATCTGATTGCTAAAGGACATTTTTAGCATATCAATATAAGAAGCAGTGTTATATAGACTTGCCACAAGTATACAAGGACCGGTATAAGCTGTATGTGAGGACGGTATGCTCAGGTTCACTCGATTCCTCCAAGAGTTTTCTCATCTTGGTGACATTTGCTGCATTGTCTGTCACAACACTTCCAATGTGACGACCAAAATTTTGTTCAGCCTTCTTGATCAAATTTTGTACAAGTTGTAGAAGATATTCAGCAGTGTAAGGTTTCCCTGATGTGTCTATTGTGTCAACTAAATAAATCTGACCAGTGGATGTTGTTAGAGTGACACATATTATGGGCTCATTATGGATGTTAAACCACCCATCAATTGAAAGACATACTGTTTTATTATTCAGGTCATCTGCACACTTTTTATATTCCTTTTCATACACAAGATCCAAGTACTTATCAGCAATATCTTTTCTGGATGGAGGAATATAACCTGGCCTCAGGTTCTGAACCATCTTGAGAAACTGAGGATGCTGAACAAGACAATAATACCTGTTAAGTCCGACTAAAATTGGCATTTCACAGCATAACAGTGCCTTAAAAATAGTTTCTTATTTCACTATAAAAGTTTACATTAACTTATACTGCATTGAATAAGTCAATAATTGATATATTTGTCCTATATGCAATGTTAGGTTTCTAGTTTTGATATATTTGTCCAACATAAAATGTTAGGTTATAAAGAAAGCAATGGCCTCCGCTAGCGGACCCAGGGATCTGGGTGCGCACGTCCTGTGTAATAGTAGTCCTTGACATACATACATATATATATATATATATATATATATATATATATAAATGTATATATATACATATATATACACACACACATATATATATATGTATATATACATATATATATACACACACACACATATATATATATATATATATATATATATGTATATATATATATATATTCAACAAAGACCCACTGTGTTGGATAAGAAGAGATGAAATAGACGATATCCATATATTTCGATCACAGACTGTGATCCTCTTCAGTGGAATACAGAGTAGTGAGGAAAATACATGTCTAATATATAGAGAAAGAGAAGAAACATGGACAGGGCTCAAGTGGCGTGTTAATAAATTTCCATGCTCGGATTGTAGTAAGGTATATTGGGGGTAGACGGGCAGAGATTTACACACTAGAATGAAAGAACATAAGAATTCAGTTAGATACGTACAACAAAATTCCGCTGTTTACCAACACATAGACAAAGAAGGACACTGTATGGACTGGAATAAGGCAAAATTTATTTTCAACTCCAAGTGTAGTTTCAAAAGGAAAATAATAGAATATTCTTTGATTAAACAATTTCCTAATTTTAATATCTCAAGTGGACAATGGTCACCAGACTGTATTATTACCTGGACAGTCAATAAATCATTACCATCCTTGGTGAAGGCGGGAGACTTGCCGCACAAGGCAATAGACGCCACTTGAGCCCTATCCATGTTTCTTCACTTTGTCTGTATATTAGACACGTATTTTCCTCAGTACTCTGTATTCCACTGAAGAGGATCACAACCTGTGATCGAAATATATGAATATCGTCTAATTCATCTCTTCCTATCCAACACAGTGGGTTTTTGTTGAATTTTACGAATGTGTTACGACATTACTTTGTAGTTATATATATATATATATATATATATATATATATATATATATATATTTGAGTATATATATAAATCTATATATGTATATATATATATTTATACATATATATTTATATATAAATATATATATACATATGTGTATATATATAAATAAATAATAAATATATATGTATATATACATATATATGTGTTTATATATACATATATATATATGCATATATATATATATACATATATATATATAAATATATATATATACATATGTGTATACATATAAATATATATATATATATATATATATATATATATATATATATAGAGAGAGAGAGAGAGAGAGAGAGAGAGAGAAAGAACACATGTCGATTTGGTGTTTGCACCCTTGTATCTTGAAACTGCAATGTATTGTTGGAACACAAACTAGATCTTGTTTCCCATTTGTGAAGAGGGGATTTTCTGATCCCTGTTGAGCTTTATTGGAACCTACACCCAACGCCGCTTAAGCGGAATCCTCCTTTAAAGTAGTCGCTTTTTCGTTCGTACTCGTTTGCTCTTACTGAAAAAGTTACAGAAAGGAGTATAAAAGACTGTTAGCTCTAAAATATCTTCTAGAGTTTGTTTATTTATATTTGTGTGAGCATTTTTCTACGTAAAAATATATATATTATTTTTCCATGAGTGAGAGGAAACGAAATCCCTTCTGGGGTTTTAGATAGTGTATGGAATGAAAAACTGTTAGTATACAAATGTTTTTATACATCAAAACCTCTTTATTCACTACAAACCTCAGTTACGGTCACTGTTGTTAACTTACATGTAAAGTTGTTCCTTCTTAAATATGGGTATCTATTGAAAACACTTTCTTGTCGAGTTTCCTGGCTTGCACATCAAACTCCTTCATTCCTGAGACAAGGCAATATCTTTATATATATTTCCTTTTGCCGTCGCTGTTGAGTTTCTTCCAAATTGTTTTTGGCAACTCAAAACTTTAGAATATCTCCATTCATTTCTTTCCCCAATGCCACTCACTTCTTCCATCTCCGCAAATTTATCCCAAACTTTCTTCTTTCACTCCTCTCACGTCAATATATCTTTCTTCCCTCATTATCATAAACCATTTAACGCTTCGCTACTGATTAAATAAAACTTTTAAGTCCATTGATGTGAACACCTTGAAGTAACCCAAAGTCTTCGGTGACCTCCGCTATCAACATTTTTGTTTCTTTGCTTCTTTTCCAGCAACAATCTTACCGTAAAGCATAAAACATATGCATCTCTCTTCCCCTATTCCCATATCATTCTGATTCTTTGTCCAGCTCTATCGCATCTACTGGTAGATCCAGTACTTTAGACTAGACTTTCATTCTACTTTCTGAATCTATTTTACCCTCTCCATCTTCCTCCTCCTTCTTCTTCATCTTTCCTCCATCTCTTCTTTTTCTTTCGTCCTCACTTCTTCTAATCTCCCCCAACCTCCTTTATTTCCTTTCTCCTTTGCCTATTTCTTTTACTCCTCTTCCTTTCCTTTTCTTTCTCCTAATTCTGACCTTCCTTTTCTTTCTTCCCACTCACCTGTCTCCATTATAAACCTTCTTTCTCTGCCTACTCCTTCTAATTCTTCGCTGGAACGCACGACACTCACATTGATTCAAAGGTGAAGTATAAAAAATTAGTTAGAGGGATAAGCGTAGCAATGTCCATTGCACATGATGCATTGCCACTTGGTGAGTAGGTTCTAGACATTAACCTTCATTTCTGATTCCTTTGATACGATCGATGATTTTGTACCATCTGATATACTTCTTCACTGACCCTCTCGTCCACTCCTTCTCACTCCAGATACACTGCTATAATTGATAATCGATTACCCGATGATTCTTTTCCTTTTTCGGCTTCTCATACTTCCCAGTTCACCTCTTTAGAGTTGAAGTCTTTCATCAGGACCACAATGATCTTTACAATATAATTGCATGGTGAAAAGCCCGTCTGATACCATCTCTAGGTGTTCAATCTCTCTTCATAATCTTGTCTATTTGGGATTTGACACCACAATATCAACATTTTTATCTAGACTGATTCTAACAGCACACATTATATTCGGTTATTCTTCTCCCAAATATTCAATGATCAGTAAATCAACCAATACTACGCCATATATATCGATGTATGCCACTTTCAGGCTCTTTGCGTTATCTTTTCTTTGTCCGTTTCTTCTCCATTATTCATTACTTAGATCACAACTATTATGTTCCGTCTGTTTGTACAGTATATTCTATTAACATTGATACAGTTTTTATATTACATCTTACTTTTCTCTTTCAGTTCTAGACGTGATATGATTATCTTTACATTTCAGGATCCTATTTTTCTTTTCTTTAATTTAGTCCTCACTGTTTCTCCCATATTTCATACTGGTTTTTTCATAGTTTCTCCTACTTTTTCCTATGTTCCTACAAGCTCTTTTTAACATTAATTTGTCCTAGTTCTTGTTCCTTCTTCTATCTTCTCCTTTCTGGGTATTCTTCTTATTCATCTTTACCATAAATTTTTGCCTAAAATGTTCACAATGTTCTTTTCTTTTCATTGTTCATATAAAATTATTTTAATTGTTTAAACATAATTTTTGTTTACGATTACAATTCTTCTTCAGTTATTTTTTAAAGGTGCAACTGTCCATTTTTCCCGCTATTTTATTTTTCAGTAATTTTAATTTAATCCTTTCATTTTTAATTTCTTCCTCCGTTCTGTAAGTAGATTTCACTTATATGCACATTTCTGATTTCCATTTAATTTAAGAAATACTGCTTCTATTATGTTCTCTTTAATCAACTCTCATTCTTTCCTCATTTTGGAACCTGATCGACACAGTCCTTAAGTTATTTAGATTGCTATATTGACCCTTTCTTCAATTTGTCCATTCCAGCTGAATTACGTGTATATACATCTGTGTGTGTGTGTGTGTGTGTGTGTGTGTGTGTGTGTGTGTGTGTGTGTGTGTGTGTGTGTGTGTGTGTGTGTGTGTGTGTGTGTGTGTGTGTGTGTGTGTGTGTGTATGTGTGTGTGTATGTGCGCATGTGTGTACGCACGCGTACACCTAAGCGTTGATCGATGTCTGTGCTTTACACATAAATTACATATTTACATATACGTGTACTATATATATATATATATATATATATATGAATATATATATATATATATATATATATATATATATTTAAATATATATATATATATTAGTGTTGGGATTTGCCCTGGTTATGGAGGGTACACACCACTGTTCATAGGATTGTTTGTTCTTGTACGCATATTCAAATCTGCCGCTGACCCATGCATTACAACTGAAATCAACATACAAGTGAAATATATTTTCCACATTAATATTCAAATGATATGAGCCAGTGTTAACGTATGATTAAGTACTGGATATGTATATTATGAACACCTAAACTTTATCCATGAACATGGTATATATCTCGTTGATGAATATTCAATATAATTTTAGTGCACAACAGTTCCTTGGTAACTAAAATTATTGCATGAAATTGTATGAATGCGAAGTATATATTTACAGAGTTCTGATATACCACATTATAGGTCAGGTTAGGGTATACAAAAAATAAATAGTTGGGTTTTCGCGTTTTAATGAAACCATAATCTACTTTACCACATTGAGAATCATAGTGTTAGCCAAATACAATCACAATTACATTTTTAGTTTCATATATTGAATATCAAGTCTTTCATTCAATATTTGGTGGATTTCTACAGCAATATAAAGTTTTATGTATAACCTACTGTACTTTTGTTGACATTCCCCAAAAAACTATCATAAAACGGATGTATGATAAAATAGATGACCTATTTTCCAGGGCAAATTATTCTGTTATGTCAATGAATAATTCTGGTACACTACATCTATTTTTATCTAGAGTGAATTTGTTCTTATGACCGACTATGTGAAATGGGGTTTATAGTTTAATAAAAGGTTTATAAGTGATTATCG
>NC_134786.1:14373240-14374322 GCF_046742065.1 Oratosquilla oratoria | reverse complement strand
CCAAGGACAATACACATGACAAAGGGTTCAAATAGGTCTCTATTGTCACTAGCCAAAGAGTCATTTCAGCAGTTTGGCATATTCGAGGAATTCATATTGTAGATGAAATGATTGTGAAGTACTATGGGACGTAATTCATTGAAGCAGTTTATGAGAAGTAAACCCATCAGATTTGGGTACAAAGTCTGGGCTGTATGTGGAGCCTCAGGTTACTGCTATAATTTTGACTTGTATTGTGGCAAGAGTTCTAGGAATGATGATAATGATGGCCTGCTACTCGGAACAAAGGTTGTTCTAAGAATGTTAGAGGCAGTGAAAGTACCAAATTCTCATTCTGTTTTCTTTGACAACTTTTTCACTGGGTATGATTTGTTAGTTCGTCTTAGGAATCTCGGTCACAGGCACAGGCCACAGGCACAGTCAGGGAAAGCAGATTGAGCAAATGTCCTTTACGGCCAACAAATATCATTGAAAAAAGAGAAACGAGGCTCCTATGATTATATGTTTGACACAAATGAAGAAATTCTTTTTGTCAGGTGGTCTGACAACAAGTGTTTGTGTTGGAATGAATTATGATACCATTGAACCTGTCAAAAAGGTTAAGAGATGGCAAAGGGATATCAAAGCAAAAGGTGATGTTCCTCAGCCAAATGTTCTGAACAACTACAATACTTATATGGGAGGTGTAGATCACCATGACTGGTTGACTGGGAAATACGCAAGTTTCTCTACGGGGAAAGAAGTGGTATTGGCCGCTCTTCACACGTGTATTAGACATGATGATTGTAAATGCGTGGATCATCCATAAATTCCTACATCAAGGAAAGGAACACCTTGACTTAGTAAGCTTCAAAAGAGCAGTATGTGTGCCTTATTTGAAGTTGGGAGATGCAGGCAGAGCAACTGGGGAGAAAAAGTAACGCACCAGGCCCATCTACGAAAGCTGATGTTCGGTATGACGGAAAGGACCATGTTGTTACAAAACGGGAACAACAAAGACGGTGCCAAAGGAAACCTTGCTCCAAGAAACCAAGAACATATTGTGCTAAATGCAATGTAACACTCTGTATAGAATGTTTTGC
>NC_134786.1:14350740-14355740 GCF_046742065.1 Oratosquilla oratoria | reverse complement strand
GTCGATTTTCATATTATTTATTTCTTATGTTTGGAATCAGTTTTGTGGCTCGCCGTTATACTTTTTCCAGTCTGTCATTGTCTTTGATGAGATTCGGTGATCATAAGGAAACATCATATTTCAAATGAGGACGAACTAAAAATTTATATAGCTTGTTAATGAGAAATGAACTTTTGAGGTCAAAAGATTGCGCAATCAGTCCTAGAATCTTGTTTGCTTTCTCAGAGGCTGAAATACACTGCTTAGATGATTTGAGATCGTTAATGATAATTACGCCGAGATCCTTTTCACTATCCACTTTTGTTAATGAATTTCTAAATAACTTGTAATCGTGCTTACTGTTATTTTCACCTATATGTATATGTATATGTATATAAATATGTATATGTATATGTATATGTATATGAATATGTATATATATACATGTGTGTACGTGTACGTGTACGTGTACGTGTACGTGTACGTGTACGTGTACGTGTATGTGTATGTGTATGTGTATGTATATGTATATGTATATGTATATGTATATGTATATGTATATGTATATGTATATGTATATGTATATGTATATGTGTATTTGAATCCCAGGCTTGCATTTTGTCACCCTATTTAATATGCCTGCAGAAACGGAAATTCGAAATACAAAAACCACTCAAAGTCCTAGCTTGAGCTGAATCCCGTGAGACCAGCTAACCTCTCACAAACGTTTCTCACGTCTCTCACAAACGTCTCTCACGTCTCTGGGATATGTTTGGGTCAGATCGGACAACCTCGCAATTTTGGTCAAAGACCATGATTCCCATTGTGATTTTCAGGTGGTATTTTTGGTGATTCACTTACCATCTCGCCAACAAAAAGCTCATAAACCTTGTGAATTCCACCTTGACACTGCTTAAACCAAAAGGGTGGGATGCAGAGGCACCTCAAACATGCAAAAAGCAAACTAGAGCATCAAATTCAAGAGGTCCTCAAGCACACGCCTATTGTCTCATCTATCTTACATGTGTCTCGATGTATCTTGCGCTTAATCCTTTTCACCAGGGATTTTTTTTTTATCAAAACGGCAGACCTTATAATCTTTTTAAGGCAGTTTTAGTGACTTCCGCCAATTTGTCCACCATCTCGCCCTCAGGTCAAGGAACATAAGCCTTTTAGTGGATTTCACTGAGACAACATTCAAACCAATCATTCTCCTTAAAGAGGAAGAAGTCTCAACACACACAAAAATACCTTTATCTTCTTTATTATTAGGTTTCATGTGGAGGGACGTGATTAAAATTCCAAGTAAGTAATAATCATTATTCTTGAAATTTCCACTCGTAACCTTTATTCACAGAACCCTTCCACCTAGAAATTACCCAATCAAACTGGCTTTTCCATCATCCCCTCCCCTGAACCAATCAAATATAAATTGCTCTTCTTTTCAGTCTCCAATCACACAGCATTTCCTTACCACCTCACTCCTCTTGCCAATTACGCAATCGTCCCTCTGTAATATGAACTACTCGATCCTTTCATAAGAGTTTACACTGCATGTTTGTTATGGTTTTATATCACTATTCTGATAGTGTAGCATGGAAGGTTTTTACATACTACAGGAGCTTTTCTCTTTTCTTGTATCTGGATGGCTTCTATTCTTATGTTTGATATTTTCTGAATGGTTTTACATTTTTCATACTTGTATCCAATATATATACAGTATATATATATATATATATATATATATATATATATATGAATATATATATATACATACATACATATCATACATACATATATATATATATATGAATATAAATATACACATACATACATATCATATATATATATATATATATATATATATATATATATATATGTATATACATATATATACATACATATACATATATACATTCATATACATATACATATATATATATATATATGAATATATATATGTATATATACATATATATGTGTGTGTGTGTGTGTATATATATATATATGCATTAGGAAGGTATAATGTAGCATATTTGCAATATGAGACTTATTGACTCACTGTCGGAGAGTAAGATAATATGGACAGAAAAGCTGTATATTTCGACCACTATCTATGGTCCTCTTCAGCAGAATGATACAGAGTGTGGAGTGTGAGAATATATGTCTTTAAGAGGGGTACATTTGGAGACAGGGAAAAGGGGGGACTCAGGTTATATGTCCTTGATGAGGGCTGGGCGAAGGTTGACTGATGGTGAGGTCAAGTCCGGTTGCTTTTGAGATGGATCTTTTTGCAGTCATCCAAGTCATGCAGTCTGGGGAACACTGACCTGTGGAGGTTTTAAAACTAGGTATATGTTTAATTAGTGAGGATTCAATAATTTTTCTTCGAAAGCTGTAGTTGGATTTGTAGACGATGGCGGCATTATTCCAGTCCGTGCGATGATTCTTTTTGCTAGTATGTAGGAACTCTGCGGAATTCTTGTGATCATATTTGATGGAGTTCTTATGTTCTTTAATTCTTGTAGTCAACTCTCTTCCTGTTTGGACCCACTACACTTCTTCACAGCCTTTACAAGGTAGTTTGTAAACCCTGGGGCTGGCATCCACATTCGCCCTACGGTGTAGATTCACTACTTTCCTAAAAATACTGTTAGGATGATTGAATATCATATTGCTTGGTGGTAATTTGGAGCACTACTCTCATTTTTCTACCATGCAAGAAGTCTTCCATCCATTTCATTAGTTTACCTTGTACCCCTCCTATGGTTTTCTGTTTCCTAATAGTTTTCTAAGTGTCAATTTATTAAAACTTTTTTGTAGATCTAGAAAAGCACAATCAGCCCATCCGCCCCTTTCCTGTATTACATCTAATAGTTTTAGTAAAAGCATATCAGATTTGTGACAAATTATCTTCACTGCCTGAATCCAAAGTGTCTCGGGTTTAGGTTGTTGTTCTCCTCCAGATGTTTTGTATATTTATTTTTGATAGCTTTTACACAAATTCTGGCTACAGTACTTGTAAGGTAAACCGGTCTGTAATTTGTTGGGTCTTCCCTGTTACCTTCTTTATATACTGGTATGACATTGGCCTTTTCCAGTTTTCTGGTATTTTCCTTCCTTAAACGAACAACTTATTATATCATATATTTTGCCTACCAATTCTTCTTTACATTCCTTTAATATTCAGTTTGCAATTCCATCCGGGTCGTGCGATTTCCTGACATCAAGGCTTATTTGATTCATTATATCAGCTCATGTTGCTATTTCCCCCAAAGGGGAGGGGAGTTTTCATTCCACGCCCTTCATCCCAGTGCCATATTTTTCTCTAATGAAAACCGATTTAAATGTTTACTCATGACCTCGGCCATTTCTATATCTTCTGTGTATCCCTGTTCCCCTGACGTAGTTTCTTTATTTCATGCTTGTTTCTAAATTTACCATTCACATATCTATAGAATAGTTTTGGTTGATCCTTACATTTTTCTGTTATGTCTTTTTCATAATTTGTTTTGTCTTCCCTGGGTATTTTAACATATTCATTCTTTTCATTGATATATATTTACACCTTTCTAAGATTTTTCTTTCTTTTTTATCTTTTCCAAGATTTCTTTTCTTTATTCATTTATATTTTTGCCCCTCTGGACTTTCTGTTAAACCAGCACTTATTATATTTCTTTTTCTGTTTTAGATTTCCTACAGAATCTTCCATTTTTCTCCCACTCGCGTCTTATTGTGAGATTTATCACAAATCGCTTCTTGAAAAAAAAAAAAAAAAAATTAAGTTTCACAATATCAGTTTTTCTGTACTCCTCATTTCTCTCTATATATATTTCCTCTTTTAGTCTTGTATTCAATTTTATCCACAATTTCAGGCTCTGACGTTAAGAATAAATCCAATCCTGACGGTTCTTCATTATTTCTATATCTGGTGTTTTCCTTTACCCATTGTGTCATTATATATTCCATAGTCATGTCAAATAATACATTTCTCCATAATTCCTCTCTCCCTTTTACTGTCATCTCTACCAACAGATTTCTTTGCAGTTAAAATCCCCCATAAGTAACACGTTTCTTTCGTCTTTTAGCACCCAATTTAATGAAATCCTTGTAGCTTCTTACATTTTATAGTAGTTTCTCTCTCCAAAAATCCGTTTTTGGGGATATATAGCTCACCACAAATATTTTCTTTTTCATGTCTTTATCTCTGATTCTTATCGTGATCATTTCCAAACTGTTCCTCCAATTGTAACCTTCGTAACTTTTAAAGATTTCTTATCCAGGAACATGACTCTTCGACCTTTATATATATACATATATATATATATATATATATATATATATATATATATATATATATATATGTATATATATATATATACATATTTCTAAGCCAATATTAAGTGATAGTGGACCCCTTAATCTAGTCTCCGAAATTGCCATTATGTCTGGTTTTGCTTCTGACAACTAATTATTAGGCTCATTTAATCCTGAGATCAAACAATTTATATTAGTGCAGTACAAGCCACTTTTAATTTTCTGCACTCTACATCTCTTTTTCCCTTTTGTTCCATTTCCTTCAAAATACCATTTTCTCAGTCTTATGTCAATTTTCAAAAGAACTTTTTCTCGGGATCATTTTTTTTTTTTTTTTTTAACCTTTGGTTCTTAATATCTTCTCTCTCCTCAAGGTTCATATTTCTTTTTATCCATACACATTTATAGTGCCCAGTATTACCTAACTTACTTGTTTTTGCTAGTGTCTCTTCCACTGGCATTTATGACCTCAGTTTGATCTTTAGGGCGGGATTCGAACTCAGACCACCTTAGTAGCGACCGAGAACGCTACCACTGCGCCGTCGAGTCGTGTGTGTGTGTGTGTGTGTGTGTGTGTGTGTGTGTGTGTGTGTGTGTGTGTGTGTGTGTGTGTGTGTGTGTGTGTGTGTGTGTGTGTGTGTGTGTGTGTGTGTGTGTGTGTGTGCGTGTGTACGTCTGTGTCTGTGTAACTGTGTATCTGTGTC